>NC_053499.1:2496447-2558087 GCF_905171775.1 Rana temporaria
TGCTTTTCTTGAACATATCTCCTGAGCTTAAGCTGGCCCCAAAGCAGCAGGGTCCATCTGGCTTTGGTCTAGGACGGGTAGACTATAGAATGATTTGCAGGGATTAAGGCCCCTCCTCTTTGAGGCTGGGTTCACTCTGATGCCGGATGCAGCTCGCAGCAGGGGTCCGGTGCGTCCCTGTTCTCTGTTTTAGGGACAAATTAGGGCCGAATTTTTGCCTGAATTCAGCCCTGAAACAGAGCCAAAGATGCACAGACTCCTGTGCAAGCCGCTCTGCCCCCCCCCCCCCAACAGAGATATGACAACCGGCTCCATAGAGAGCCAGTCGCAATCTCCTGGCATGCGAATTGGATGCGGAGAAACCAATCCATCCAATTTGAACTAGTGTGAACCCAGCCTTACCGGGATTGTAAACAAAAAAAATGTATTTAAAAAAAATAACAAACATGTTATACTTACCTCCACTGTGCAACTCGTTTTGCACAGAGTGGCCCCGATCCTCCTCTTCTGGGGTCAATCGGCGGCTGTCTCGTCCTCCCCGCAAGAACTCCACAAATTCATACGAGAGAGCTTGCATTGTGTGGAGTCCCTACGGGCACGCTCCTGTGATACAGCGAGCGGCCATAGCCGCTCACTGTATCACTCAGCCCCGCCCCTCGGTGCACCGCATCACTGGATGTGATTGACAGCCGCTCTAGCCAATCAGCGGCCAGGCTGAGCGGGAAGAGGATGTCGGGGCCGAGCGTGGGACTTTTGAGGGGTCAGGTAAATATAACGGGGGGCCTGTATACTCTGAAATTTTTTCACCTTAATGCATTCTCAGACCTTAAGAAGATCTAGACTGGGTCCGGGAGTCCTGAGGCTTTATAAAGCTTTGGGTGGAATAAAGCCTTTATCCATAGGTCCACATCTTTCTTGTTAAGTAGACCTCATTAATTCTCAGGTGTCCACAGGACTTTTTGTCTGTGAGCTGACTTAAAGAGAAAGTAAAACCTGATGGGTTTTACTTCCTCTTTGTTTCCCTGCAAAGGTACAGCATAATGGGCTCCTATGCATCATATAGTAGCCCATTATGTGCCACTTACCTGAAACCGAAGCCTGCAATGTCACCGCTGTCCCCTGTTGCAGGAAGCGTCCATCTTCAGCCCTCTTCCTTCCGGGGGCCGCGGACTCTGGCTCTGTGACTGGCCGGAGTCGCGTGACGAATGCGCGCAGGAGCCGCCAGTCACAGCATGACCTCAGCTAGAAATGGCACAGTGTGTCCTTTCTAAGGAGCGCATGCGCCAAACACATCGGCACATGCGTAGAAGACATCGCTGTACGGGGCATTGTAAATATCTCCTAAACCGTTTAGGTTTAGGAGATATTTCCAGCACCTACAGGTAGGCCTTAAAGGGGTTGTAAAGGTAAAAAAATGTTTTCCTAAATATCTTCCTTTCCCTTAGTGCCGTCCTCCTTCACTTACCTCATCCTTCCATTTTGCTTTTACATGTCCTTCTTTCTTCTGAGAAATACTCACTTCCTGTTCTTCTGTCTGTAACTCCACACAGTAATGCGAGGCTTTCTCCCTGGTGTGGAGTGTCGTGCTCGCCCCCCTCCCTTGGACTACAGGAGAGTCAGGACGCCCACTAACACACAGCTTCTTTCTCTATCTGCAACGTAGAGAGCGTCCTGACTCTCCTGTAGTCCAAGGGAGGGGGCGAGCACGACACTCCACACCAGGGAGAAAGCCTCGCATTACTGTGTGGAGTTACAGACAGAAGAACAGGAAGTGAGGATTTCTCAGAAGAAATAAGGACATTTAAGCAAAATGGAAGGATGAGGTAAGTGAAGGAGGACGGCACTAAGGGAAAGGAAGATATTTAGTGAAGAAAATTACCTTTACAACCCCTTTAATCTAGGCTTACCTGTAGGTGAAAGTGGTTGTACAGGGTGTACAGCCACTTTAAAGCAGAGTTTCCATAAAAAAAAAAATATTTAATTAATGTGCATATAATAGCAAAAAAAAACATTTGAAAAATACCTGTTATGTGGTCCCACGAAATCTGCCTTCGGAATCACCTTGGTTTGTGTCGTCATCTCCCTCGGCTCCTCAGCGCGATACTGCTCCTGGGAAATGTGTGTCATAATTTCCCACGATGCAGTGCGCATCCCCTAGTGCTGTCATCGCGGGATTTAGAAACAGGAATGTAGATGTGCCGTGACCCCTTGATAAAATTTCCCAAGTTGTGGGGACCCCTAACAGTAAAATTATTTTCATAGCGTGGGTTGTCAGCACCCAAGGCAAGACAAGTAATTTGAGCCCCAAACCCACGGACATTTAGGGTTCCCTGAGTCCCTTCCACTTGTACAGTATTAAAACCCTGATGGTACATTTTAGGATGTGCCACTGTTTCCCTTTGTTCTCCTTTCTTTCCCTTTTAGCTCTCGATATCCTAATTTCTTGTTTTGTTTCCCCCCATCCCTCTCTCTAGCCGTCTTTTTTGTTCTTTCTCTCCTTTTTCTTTGTTCCACTCTTTTCCTCTCCCTTCCATGATTTCTCTATTTTTATTCTTTCTCTTACTCCTTGGTGGGGGGGGGGGGGGGATGGGATGAGTGGCAGTTCTGGTGGGGGGTGGGATCAGTGGCAGTGCTGGGCAAAGTTGAAATGAGTGGCAGTGCTGGGAGCGGATTTCTGATCGGCCAACTTAGGTGCTCTTGATCAAGGCCATCTGCTTATCTGAGAATTGTAGTGGGGACTTATAATGGCAACTATAATCACATGTAGTGTTACTCACCGTGTCTCCGACTTTGTGGTGTCTCGTAGCAGTGACACCTATGCCATAATCAGGAGATGGGGTCTCTCCTCCAGCCCCTCCCACTTCACATTCCTCACCAGTCAGCTGACCTCTAGTCTCTGCCCCCCAGCCATGCTGTGAACTGAATGGGTGCCTGCAGGCTTTAGGAACAGCCCTGCTGGGTGCCTGCGAAAAGGCTGGGAGAGCAGCACGGGCATCAAGAACAGCCCAGGATTTGGTGACCCCTGGCAAATCGTCATTTGACCCCCAGGTTGAGAACCACTGATGTAGATGGAGGCTGCCATTTTTTTTTAACAAACGGCAATGTTTTCTTCTGCTCTAATTCAGGATTCTTGATCTTCCGGCTTCATACACTGTTCTGCATTGTTGTTGTTCATTGCCATCACAACGTTGGGCACTTCTGACAACGCCAATGGCTACTGCTCGCCATCGCTGTCCAGGAAGTAAGTGCTTGTGGGCTTCACATGCCCACAAGCAAAATGAGAACTGCGGCAAAGGAATTTTTTAAGTCTCCAATAACTCTGCAGATCGGCGGCGGATTTGGACATAGTAATTGAACTTGGGTGTAAAACTGTATTCCATGATGAAAGAACATACTTTTAAAAAATTGCACAATGTGGTTGGAACGCCGCTTTAAGCTAAGGGCTCCCTCAGTCTTTTTTGTTCACTCTCTGCTATGGGATCCTGCAGGTGGGTAAAAAGGCTGACTACTGACCGAACACTAAAAAGGTACAAGTGTTAATTGGATGTTTTGGAAAACCATTAGGAGCATCATTTTAGTCAAGAACTGACACATTTTAAGTTTATTTAGTGGCTTAACCCCTTCAATACAGGGCTTTTATACCCACCTCCATACCGGGCCTCAGGGCTGGACTGGGACAGAAATTTGGCCCTGGACTTCATCCAGACTGGCCCACTTTGACAGGTCCCCCCCATGGCAGCCGGACAACTCCCGTACCCCCCCATGCCATCCAAGCCTTCTCACCCCCTTCACTAGCCACTGGCCGTTCTACTTTATTAGAGTAGAACGGCTGGTACCGGTACTCTTATAGGCAGTACCAGTGGGGAAGCTAGACATTATTTCTCCCGGGGCAAAGAATCAGTTCGGTGCCCCCCCCCCCCTCATGGGACAAGATTAGGCAGGAGTGAGAAACTCCCAGGCCATAGCTGTTGAGTCAGCTCTCTGTCCCCTCCCCCCATGCTCCGCTGTCGTCGTCCCTGCTCCTCTGGTCCTCCCCCTGCTTCTTTGTTCCCGCCAGGTGAGCGCTGCGGGGAGGTAGAGACAAAGGAGCGGAGGGGGTTAGCAGTCCGCTGTCACTGAAGCCGGCCCACTGAGCCATCGGCCCACCGGGAAACTCCCTGTAGTCCCAATGGGCAGTCCATCCCTGCCGGGCCTATTCTGGCACTTCTCTCCTACATGTACAAATCATCATTCTTTTGCTAGAAAATTACTCAGAACCCCCAAACATTATATATGTTGTTGTTTATCAGACACACTAGGGAATGAAATGGCGGTCATTGAAACTTTTTATCTTGCACTGTATTTGCGCAATAATTTTTTAAACGCCTTTTTTTGGGAAAAAAATGGTTTCATGAATTAAAAAATAACAAAACAGTAAAGTTAGCCCAATTTTTTTGTAAAATATGAAAGACGATGTTACGCCGAGTAAATAGATACCTAACTTGTCACACTTTAAAATTGCGCACACTCATGGAATGGCGCCAAACTTCGTTACTTAAAAATCTCCATAGGCGACACTTTTTTTTTTTATTTTGTTTTACAGGTTACCAGTTTAGAGTTACAGAGGAGGTCTAGTGCTAGAATTGTTGCACGTGCTCTAACAGTGTTTACATACGTGGGCGGGGCTTACGCGTGCATTCGCTTCTGAGCTTCTGAGCGCAAGCTACTGGGGACAGGGGCGTTTTCATTTTTTTTTTATTATTATTTATTTTTATTTTACATATTTTTTTTTTTTACATTTTTTTTTATCACTTTTATTGTAAACATCCCTTGTAATAGGAAAGGTGTGTGACAGGTCCTTTTTAAGGAGAGATGCGGGTCAATAAGACCTCCCCCTCCCCCCACATCTCTCCTCCAGGCTGGAACAGGGCTGTCTTAATAAGAGGGCACACCTGGGCACTGCCCAGGGGCCCCAGCTGCATGGGGGGCCCCCCTGCACTTTCCCCAAAGCAGCTGGTCCTTGAGCCCATGCTGCCCTGAAATTGGGGGCCCCATGATGGTACTGAGAGTGATAGATGCACAAGGGAGGTAGTCTGCCTCCTACCTACTTGATGTCTGTTTACCTGCACTGTCATCATTGTAGGGGCCCCAGAGCATTACTTTGCCCAGGGGCCCATGATGCTATTAAGACGGCCCTGGGCTGGAAAGCATGAGATCATGAAAAAAACTCACAATCTCATGCTTACTAGCCGCAATCGCGGCTTTGTTTACTTCCGGGTACCCGGGCGTGACGTCATCACATCACGCCCGGGCCTCCAATGGTCACCAGTCATCTCTATGCTTCCCATCCAACACTGGATGATTCTTTCTCCAGGCCCCTGACGGCACAGGAGAGCCCGGAGAAGCACCGGATGGCGGCGGGAGGGGGGAATGTCCCCTCCCGCCGCCTGCAAGAACAATCAAGTGCCTCTATGATCGTTCTTATGGTGCACAGGATCGCCGCTGGAAAAAAATTTATATGTGAATGATGCCTCTAGCTGCACCCATTAAGGATAAGCTCCGGCGTGTTTGCACAGTCCATGTGCAGAGCCCGCCAGGAAGTCGGCACCGCGCTGCGCTAATCACAGGCAGGGAGACGTTTCCCGATCTCTGCAGCCGAGCATCGGGATAATGTCTCCCTGCCTGTGATTAGCGCATCGCGGTGCCGACTTCCTGGCGGGCTCTGCACAAGGACTGTATGAACACGCCGGAGCTCATCCTTAGCACCCATCATTCAGATATCACTGCACAAAATCCAGTACGTCATATGACGTCCACCCGGGATGGGAGATCCCCTCTGTGGATGTCATATGGCTATGTGCGGTACAGAAGTGGTTAAACATGGAGATTTTTTTTTAGTTGTTTTGGTTTTATGATACTAACCTGCTGTACAAGTTTGCAGTCTTGTTGAAAAAAAAAAAAAAAAAGCAGGAAAAACAAGCTTGGACTGTGTCTGGGGCCTGTCGTGTGCATAGTTTACCACTGCCAGTTGAGGCTGTCCCCTTTACAATCCGGTGCCCATATACTGTATATACAAAGGGTACTGTATACACTGATTGAATTCACATTTATACATCTAGCAATTCTAACATTTTCTTTAAGTACAGATAATCGGATCTCACCTTTGATCACATTCAGAATGTGATATTTATACTCGGGCCATTCCAGAGCAGCGTGATCAACTTCCACAGCAAGTACGGCGCCGTCATCTGTATCTATGTTTGGAGTTAGAGAAATTGTACAATCACATTTGTAGCTTTCATCTTCTGTTTTTGTCATCTTCACTTCCATCTCCACTGGTAACTTTGTATCATTCCCAGCATCTTCCATTTCCACCGGTAATATTGTATCATTCCCAGCATCTTCCATCTCCACCGGTAACATTGTATCATACCCAGCATCTTCCAGCAAAGAATCTTCTTCAATAGGATCTCTACTGTGACGTCCAGCAGCAGTATTGTCCTTTCTCGATGGACGGTCCACAGATACCCATGAATGGATGAGATGGTTTTTCATGTCATTACATCTTTTTAGGTATAAATTTATTTGAAGTTTCTTCAGTTTGAACTTTGTTATCTGACATGACAGAGTTGTCTTCATATGAGGAATCCACATCTCCCCACTGATGTCTGATACAACAGGTTTACCTGTAAAAAAATGAGAAGGAATAATATTAATTTTAATATCATATCCCCCAAAGGTCAGGAATAGGGCTGTGGACATTTAGAAGTTTTTATTTATTATCTCATGGCAGCTATCATCTCCATGACCGCAGACCCGATCACCGCCGGTGTCCTGCGATCGGGTCACAGAGAGGAAGAAATTGGAGACGTGAGTGTAAACAAACCTCTCCCCATGCTTCCTAGTGAGACAGACCCTGATCATAGGGAACGACGATCAGTGATGTCACACCCCCAGCCACGTCCCCCCAGTAAGAAACACAAATCAGGGCACACTTAACCCCTACAGCGCCCCCTTCTGGTTAACCCCTTCACTGCCAGTGTCATTTTTACAGTAATCAGTGCATTTGTATTAGGGTTGTCCCGATACCGATACTAGTAACGGTATCGGGAACGATTCCGAGTATTTGCGGGAGTACTCGTACTCCCGCAAATACCCCCGATACCGAAATAGAATACTTCCCCCCCGCCGCGGCCGCGGCCGTCGCCGCTACGCCGCATCCACGCCTGGTTAATACGGGCGGGGAACATTACAGCTATCATTTGAATAGCTGTAGTGTTTCCCGCCGCGCCGCGTATAGACACTCCCCCTTGCTCGGATGAACTGTCCAATCCCGAGAAAGGGGGAGTGTCTATACGCAGCGCGGCGAGAGAAAGACTACAGCTATTCAAATGATAGCTGTAATGTTCCCCGCACGCTGTTTACCCAGGCGGGCGGCGACATCGGCATCTAGGTATGGCTGGTTATATGGGGGACATGGCTGATTATATGGGGGGACATGGCTGGTTATATGGAGGACATGGCTGGTTATATGGGGGACATGGCTGGTTATATGGGGGTCATGGCTGGTTATATGGGGGACATGGCTGGTTATATGGGGGACATGGCTGGTTATATGGGGGACATGGCTGGTTATATGGGGGGACATGGCTGGTTATATGGGGGACATGGCTGCATATATGGGGGACATGGCTGGTTATATGGGGGACATGGCTGGTTATATGGGGGGGTCATGGCTGGTTATATGGGGGACATGGCTGGTTATATGGGGGACATGGCTGCATATATGGGGGACATGGCTGGTCATATGGGGGGACATGGCTGGTTATATGGGGGACATGGCTGGTTATATGGGGGACATGGCTGCATATATGGGGGACATGGCTGCATATATGGGGGACATGGCTGCATATATGGGGGACATGGCTGGTTATATGGGGGACATGGCTTGTTATATGGGGGACATGGCTGGTTATATGGGGGACATGGCTGGTTATATGGGGGGACATGGCTGGTTATATGGAGGACATGGCTGGTTATATGGGGGACATGGCTGATTATATGGGGGGACATGGCTGGTTATATGGGGGACATGGCTGGTTATATGGGGGACATGGCTGGTTATATGGGGGGTCATGGCTGGTTATATGGGGGACATGGCTGGTTATATGGGGGACATGGCTGGTTATATGGGGGACATGGCTGGTTATATGGGGGGACATGGCTGGTTATATGGGGGACATGGCTGCATATATGGGGGACATGGCTGGTTATATGGGGGACATGGCTGGTTATATGGGGGGGTCATGGCTGGTTATATGGGGGACATGGCTGGTTATATGGGGGACATGGCTGCATATATGGGGGACATGGCTGGTCATATGGGGGGACATGGCTGGTTATATGGGGAACATGGCTGGTTATATGGGGGACATGGCTGCATATATGGGGGACATGGCTGCATATATGGGGGACATGGCTGCATATATGGGGGACATGGCTGGTTATATGGGGGACATGGCTTGTTATATGGGGACATGGCTGGTTATATGGGGGACATGGCTGGTTATATGGGGGGACATGGCTGGTTATATGGGGGACATGGCTGGTTATATGGGGGACATGGCTGCATATATGGGGGACATGGCTGCATATATGGGGGACATGACTGCATATATGGGGGACATGGCTGGTTATATGGGGGACATGGCTGGTTATATGGGGGACATGGCTGGTTATATGGGGGACATGGCTGGTTATATGGGGGACATGGCTGGTTATATGGGGGACATGGCTGCATATATGGGGGGACATGGCTGCATATGTGGGGGGACATGGCTGCATATATGGGGGGACATGGCTGCATATGTGGGGGGACATGGCTGCATGTGTGGGGGGACATGGCTGCATCTGTGGGGGACATGGCTGCATCTGTGGGGGGACATGGCTGCATTTGGGGACACATTTAAAAAAAAAGTATCGGTATCGGCGAGTACATGAAAAAAAGTATCGGTACTTGTACTCAGTCCTACAAAAGTGGTATCGGGACAACCCTAATTTGTATAGCACTGATTGCTGTAAAAATGACAATGGTCCCAAAATAGTGTCAAAAGTGTCCGATGTGTCCACCATAATGTCGCAGTCACAATAAAATCGCTGATCGCCAACATAACTAGTAAAACAAATTATTAATAAAAATGCCATAAAACTATCCCCTATTTTGTAGACGCTATAAATTTTGCGGAAACCAATCAAATGCTTATTGTGATTTTTTTTTTTACCAACAATTTGTAGAAGAATACGTATCGGCCTAAACTGAGGACATTTTTTTTTTTATATTTGTTGGTATATTTATTATAGCAAAAAGTAAAAAATATTGGTTTTTTTTTTCAAATTGTCGCTCTATTTTTGTTTATAGCGCAAAAATAAAAACCGCAGAGGTGATCAAATACCACCAAAAGAAAGCTCTATTTGTGGGAAAAAAAGGACGTCAATTTTGTTTGGGAGCCATGTCGCACGACCGCGCAATTGTCGGAACGAGGTAGGGCACTTACCTGGTCCACGCCGAGCCTAGCGTTTCTTCCGGGTATCGCCGCTCCAGCGCTGTGATTGGCTGGAGCCGCGATGACGTCACTCCTGCGCGTGGGAGATTTCCTTTCCGGCATGGGTCGGCGGGGCCGGCCCTTCAGCCGAGGATCCCCCCTGCGCATGAGCCGCTGCAATCAGCGGCGCATTGCGAGGGGAATATCTCCTAAACCGTACAGGTTTAGGAGATATTCTTTATACCTACAGGTAAGCCTTATTATAGGCCTTATTATAGGCTTACCTGTAGGCAAAAGTCAAAAAAGTGGGTTTACAACCACTTTAAGTGTGTGCAGTGACCAGAAATCTCCTTTAATTATAAAAAACACATTCTCAGTGCCTACAGTATAACCACTACTTACCTACTACTGGACTGTACACATTCAGAGTTCTGCGTACAGAGACGGGCCATTTTAGGGAAGGGTGTTCCACTTCTACAACAATCACCGCACCGTCATCTGTATATTTATCTGGGGTGATAGATATGGAGCAGAGACATTTGTACTTTCCAGTCCAGGATTTTGTCATCTCAACTTCCATTTCCACAGATAACAATGTACGACATTTAGCACCTTTTTCTAATAGAGACAGAACATTAGAAGAATCATTGTATGATATTTTCCAGTCTGTGGAATCCCAGGAGGAAATAAGAAGTTTTATGTCATTACGTCTTTTCAGATATACATTTATCTGGATTTCTTTTTTTATGAAATTTGTTATCTGCCAGGTTAGAGTTCCTCTCTTCATATGAGGAATACGTCCATCACCTGAGATCTCAGATAGAGAAGGTTCACCTAAGAAATAACGAGAAAGTATAAGAAGTATAAGAACGCTATGAACTCATCTATCATAAGAAACAGAGGGGCTGAATGAAACGCCTCCATGTCTATGACTCCGGACTGATCAGGAATCATTGTAATAAATTAAACACAGATATCATTCTTAGAAGACGCTCTTTATTATTAATATTCATTATTATACATTTACATCATTTGGCCCAGCCTTGCAATTGCCACATCAGCAGAGTGATGACCATAAACAGCTTGCATACAGATACATCTGGAATATTGATTAAAGCACCATCTTGTGCCACCAAGATCCCAATCACAACATATTGCTGGAATCACACCAATAAGGGTCCATCCCAGGGATCTATTTTAACCACTTGCTGCCCACTAACCATAGATTTACTTCTAGCAGGTGGCAGTGGCAAGCTAAGCAATGTTCACAAATGTCAAGGCTTCTTTCAATGTTTTCAGTCGTGCAAGCGCACACCTCTTGCTGCACGGGTTTGTCAGCAGGTTGCAACCAATGATTTTGGCTGTATACCTGCTGATCAGCTGTAGCCAATCACAGTACAGAGGTCTGTGTTTACAAACACACAGAACAGCAATCTGGCTGTTTCTTCTCCCTGAATCAACTCTAAATCCAGGGAGAAAAAAGCAGCCAGGTCTGTGAGTAAAACGACACACATTATAAACATTACACTTGTTACGCACACAGTTATCCTACTGATTTCCCTCCTGATCACTTCTGTCACCCAGCCAGTATCATTAGTACAGTGTTCAGTGTACAGTATTATCACTGATCACTGCAACGACAGATGTCAGTTAAAGTCATTTAGCGTTCCTCTTAGCCAGTGTCAGTTAGAATCAGATTTCCCACCACACTATCACAGTCACACTATAAGTTGCTGATCACTAGACATGTGAATTGGTTTTCATCCGAATGCATTTTCGTCTGAATTTTTGGTATTTTCGTTATCATTTTAACAAATGAAAACGAACGCGCAGAATCCGAAATCCGAAAGATCCGACATAAAAAATGCTTTATTTTCGTTTTCGTTGCTACAACAGTTCGATATAGATAAAAGATTCGACATGATGCTGACAATAGCGATCTGTGTCTATCGAACCTGCGGTCAAATGTTCCTAACCGAACTCTAATGCCACGTACACACGATCGGTTCGTCTGATGAAAACGGCCTGATGGACCGTTTTCATCAGACGAACCGATCGTGTGTGCACCCCATCGGTTTGTTATACATCGGTGAAAAAACTAGGAACTTGTTTTAAAAATTATCTGATGGTTAAAAAACCGATAGAAAAAAATCGTCTGTGGGAAAATCCATTGGTTAAAAATCAACGCATGCTCAGAATCAAGTCGACGCATGCTCGGAAGCACTGAACTTCATTTTTCTCAGCACGTCGTAGTGTTTTACGTCACTGGGTTCTGACACAATCGTTTTTTTTAACTGATGGTGTGTAGGCAAGACTGATGAAAGTCAGCTTCATGGGATATCTGATGAAAAAATCCATCAGACCGTTTTCTTGGGATGAACCGATCGTGTGTACAGGGCATAATAGTCAGAGATTATTCTACATAGAGAGAGAAGATTCGACATTATAAAGACAGTGTTAGTGTAGACAGGGGCGGACTGAATCCAAATACGGAAAGGTTTCTTCACAGTAAGAGCTGTGAAAATGTGGAACAGACTCCCTCCAGAGGTGGTTCTGGCCAGCTCAGTATATTGCTTCAAGAAAGGCCTGGATTCTTTCCTAAATGTGCAGAATATAACTGAGTACTAAGATTTGTAGGTAAAGTTGATCCAGGGTAAATCCGATTGCCTCTCGGGGGATCAGGAGGGAATTTTTTCCCCTGCTGTAGCAAATTGGATCATGCTCTGCTGGGTTTTTTGCCTTCCTCTGGATCAACTGTGGGTATGAAGTTGGGTGTATGGGATTTTACTGTGTTTTTTATTTTGTTTGTTTTTTGTTTGTTTATTTTTTGTGGTTGAACTGGATGGACTTGTGTCTTTTTTCAACCTGACTAACTATGTAACTATGTAACTGACCATTGGGGCTCTCGGGCACTGCCCGAGGGCCCCATGTCACTAGGGGGCCCCATCAGGGTTGCCAGCCTCAGTAAAACCAGGGACAGTATGTAAAAATCTGTGTTTATTTTACATCTGTCCCTGATATGTTTGAAACCGACATGCTTTTGATGTGAAAATCCCGAGATTTTAGCTGCCCCGCCTCTGCACTGCCTCCTGGCGTGGTGGCCATCTGTAAGCCCAGGGGCCCCATAATCTTCTATTGCCCGGGGGCCCCATGAGTTGTCAGTAGGGATGAGCCGAAAACCCCCCTCGTTCGGTTCGCACCAGAACCTTCGAACGGACCGAACATTCGCGCGAACATTTAGAACCCCATTGATGTCTATGGGACTCGAACGTTCGAATTCAAAAGTGGTAATTTTAAAGCCTAATATGCAAGTTATTGTCGTAAAACGTCTTTGAGAACCCGGGTCTTGCCCCAGGGAACATGTATCAATGGAAAAAACTTTTAAAAACTGTTGTTTTTTCAGGAGCAGTGATTTTTAATGATGCTTAAATAAAAAAATAAAAATAAAAAAAATTCCTTTAAATATCGTACCTGCTGGGTGTCTATAGTATGCCTGTGAAGTGGCACGTGTTTAGAACTGTCCCTGCACAAAATGAGATTACTATAAGAAAAAGGTAATAAGACTGCTTGCGGCTTTAATGTAATGTTTGGTCCCTGCAATATGGATGAAAATCATTGCGAAAAATAGCACAGACACAGACAGTACACACCAAGTAGCTTTAGGTGCAAACTGCAGAGCACACGGGCAATAAACCACGTAAGAATACTGCAGCTAGCACAATCACCTGCCTGCCAGTAAATTAGGAAGAACTGATCTAGCTAAACTATACAGTGTATAAATATATGTACAACACCTGGGATGTATATATGTCCTCTACACACTGTAACTTTGAAGCCTCGTACACACGATAGGTTAACCAGAGGACAACGGTCTGAAGGGACCGTTGTCATAGGTTAACGAATGAAGCTGACTGATGGTCCGTCACGCCTACACACCATAGGTTAAAACCGATCGTGTCAGAACGCGGGTGACGTAAAACACAACGACGTGCTGAAAAAAAAAACGAAGTTCAATGCTTCCAAGCATGCGTCGACTTGATTCTGAGCATGCGCGGGTTTTTTAACCGATGGTTGTGCCTACTAACGATCGGTTTTTGATCTATCGGTTAGGAATCCATCGGTTAATTTTATAGCAAGTTGGCTTTTTTTTAACCGATGGTTAAATAACCTATGGGGCCCACACACGATCGGTTTTGACCGATGAAAACGGGTCCTTCAGACTGTTGTCCTCTGGTTAACCTATCGTGTGTACGAGGCCTAACTGACTAGCCTGCCTGCTCTATCTACCTGCAAAAAATGACACTCTCTCTCTCTCTCTCTCTCTCTGTCTTCTCTCTCTTAACCACCACAACACATTACACAAGGCTACCCTGCAAGGCGGCCTTTTATAGTGTGGGGCGTGTACTAAACCCCCTGAGCCATAATTAGCCAAAGCCACCCTGGCTTTGGCCAATTACGGCTCTCCGTTTTTTTGCAAGCTGTGATTGGCCAAGCATGCGGGTCATAGTGCATGCTTGGCCAATCATCAGCCAGCGATGCCGCAGTGAATTATGGTCTGTGAAACGTAACTTGAATTTGGCGCGAACGGCCCAAAACGTTTATAATTCGACGAACGATCGAACATACGATGTCGAGTCGAACATGAGTTCAACTCGAATACGAAGCTCATCCCTAGTTGTCAGTCTGCCCCTGAGGCCTCGTACACACGACCGAACATGTCTGCTGAAACTGGTCCGCGGACCAGTTTTCGCGGACATGTTCGGTCATGTGTAGGGCCGACCGGACAATTTTCCAGCCGACCGGACAGGTTTCCAGCGGACAATGTTTCTTAGCATGCTAAGAAACTTGTCCGCTGGAACCATGTCCGTCGGACATGTCCGATGGTCAGTATGACTCATCGACATGTCCGCTGGCCCGAGAACCCACGCATGGCGTCGAAGTGATTCGACGCATGCGTGGAAGCATTGAACTTCCGGGTTCGCGCACGTCACCGCGTCATCGTCGCCGTCACGTCACCGCGTATTCTGTCCGCGGGAATTTGGCCTGATGGTGTGTACAACCATCAGACCAAAATCTCTGAGCAGACATGTCTGATGAAAACGGTCCGCAGACCGTTTTCATCGGACAGGTCCGCTCGTCTGTACGAGGCCTGAGAGACACAATTCTTTATATCAGATCCTCAGAGTTCTTTGCCATGAGGTGCCATGTTGTCCTTCCAGTGACCAGTATGAGAGAGTGAGAGCGATAACACCAAATGTATCACACCTGCTCCCCATTCACACCTGAGACCTTGTAACACTAACGAGTCACATGACACCGGGGGGAGAGATAATGGCTATTGGGCCCAATTTGGACATTTTCACTAGGGGCGTACTCACTTTTTGTTGCCAGCGGTTTAGACATTAATGTCTGTGTGTTGAGTTTTTTTGAGGGGACAGCAAATTTACACCGTTATACAAGCTGTACACTCACTACACAACATTGTAGATACAAAGTGTCATTTCTTCAGTGTTTCACATGAAAAGATACAAGAAATGTGACTGAGGGGTGTACTTACTTTTGTCAGATACTGTATATAAATAATTGTACAATTGGGTGTGATTTTACAGAAAACATAACCTTTCTAAAGTACATTCGTCACCTACAACGGCTTGCTGGAAACATAAAAAGTGTCCCAGGAGTTTTTTTTCGGATGTTGACAACTTTGCCTCACCTCTGCTGACCCCCCTAGATGTCTGGATGCATCATGGGGAGGGGACACAAACTGCTGAAAATTACAATCTGATCAGGCAAAAGTGACACAAATCAGTTTAGAAAGAGTGATAACGTTTTGCATTTTTGTCCCTCCAGTGCAACAAACTGATCTGCTTATCCGCTTGACGGAGCAAATACATTTGTTCGTAATTTTTTAGGTCATGAAAATCTGACGGCTTTCAATCTGTGATCATAATAAGCATACATTATATCTTATGGTGATTTGTGAGTAGGTTGAGCAAACCCGAACTGTAAAGTTCGGGTTTGGTATGGACTTTGTTTTTTTTTTGTACCTGGACCCGAACCCGGACATTTTGCTGAAAGTTCGGGTTCGGGTCCGGTGTTCGGGAATGTTACGGCCGGCTGCAGGGCAGCCATCCCCATTTGTTTACCTACTGTCACTAAGAAGCCATCACAGCCATGCCTACTATTGGCATGGCTGTGATTGGCCAGTGCAGCATGTGACCCAGCATGTGACCCAGCCTCTATATGAGCTAGAGGCACATAGCACAGCTCGTCACTCTGCATTAGATAGTTTAGGGCAAGGTTCCTGCTGATCTGAGGGAGAGAATTATATAGGAGTCAGTCCTGGTTCAGAAATCAAATTGCAGCAGCATTGCATATGTTCATGTGAGATACTCTGCATATTGCACCAGCACTGCATATGTTCCTGTGAGATACTCTGCATATTGCACCAGCACTGCATATGTTCCTGTGAGATACTCTGCATATTGCACCAGCACTGCATATGTTCCTGTGAGATACTCTGCATATTGCACCAGTACTGCATATGTTCCTGTGAGATACTCTGCATATTACACCAGCACTGCATATGTTACTGTGAGATACTCTGCATATTGCACCAGCACTGCATATGTTCCTGTGAGATACTCTGCATATTGCACCAGCACTGCATATGTTCCTGTGAGATACTCTGCATATTGCACCAGTACTGCATATGTTCCTGTGAGATACTCTGCATATTACACCAGCACTGCATATGTTACTGTGAGATACTCTGCATATTGCACCAGCACTGCATATGTTCCTGTGAGATACTCTGCATATTGCACCAGCACTGCATATGTTCCTGTGAGATACACCCTGTATATACTTTTCTTCTATTGTGCTATTCAAAAAAACATCCATTTAGGAAAAAAATAATATTTTGCAGTGTTTCCTCCAGTGTTTGCCGTGTTCCCCCCATATCTGTAAGTGTGAGATAAACACTTTGGCCCGGATTCACGTAGGAGAGCGCATCTTTGTGCGGGCGCAACGTATCCTATTTACGTTACGCCTCCGCAACTTTCACAGGCACGTGCAGTATTATCAAAGCAAAGTTGTGGCGGCGTAGCGTAAATAGGCCGGCGTAAAGCCAGCCTAATTCAAATATGGAAGATGTGGGCTTGTATTATGTAAATGTATTGTGACCCCCACGTAAATTACGCTTTTCTCCGAACGGCGCATGCGCCGTCCGTGAAAGTATCCCAGTGCGCATGCTCCAAATTAACCCGCAAAAAGCCAATGCTTTCGACGTGAACGTAAATTACGCACAGCCCTATTCGCAAACGACTTACGCAGACGACGTAATCGACGGAAAATTAGACGCTGGCCCCGACGTCCATACTTAACATTGTTACGCCTCATCTACGCCTCATAGAGCAGGTTTAACTTTACGCCAGAAAAATCCTTACGTAAACGGCGTATCTGTACACGCCCCTAGCGGCCAGCGTAAATATGCAGTTAAGAAACAATGGCGTAGGAGACTTACGCTGGTCGTATCTTATACAAATTCTGGTGTATCTGATTCTTTGAATCAGGCGCCAAGATACGACGCCTCAGACTCAGAGATATGACGGCGTATCTGGATATACGCCGTCGTATCTCCTACGTGAATCTGGGCCTTTAGCTACTGTTCTTCTGTTGTTCTATTCAAAAAACACCCAGTTTGGTGCAAAAAACATATTTTGCAGTGTTTCCTCCAGTGTTTGCCGTGTTTCCTCCATATCTGTAAGTGTGAGATAAACACTTTAGCTACTGTTCTTCTATTGTTCTATTAAAAAAGCACCCATTTTGGGGAAAAAAATATATTTTGCAGTTTTTCCTCAAGTGTTTGCAGTTTTTCCTCCATATCTGTATGTGTGAGATACACACGTACATACTGTTTTCTATTGTGCTATTCAAAAAAAAATTATTTTGGGCAAATAATTTGTTTTTTCGGTGCGTTTCCTGCATATCTGTAGGTGTGAGATAAACACTTTAGCTACTGTTCTTCTATTGTTCTATTCAACAAACACCCATTTAGGGCTAAACCCTAAATTTGAGAAATATGAGGAGAACGTCAAATAAGGGACGTGGCCGCGGTCGTGGTGCTGCTGGTGGAGCTCCTGTTACAGGGAGAGGACGTGGTCGATCTGTGCCAGCTACAAGCACAAGTGAAACACCTTTCTCAGGTGCGAGTAGCCGACAGAGCCTGCAGCGGTATTTGGTTGGGCCTAATCCGGCTCTACGAATGTTGAGGCCAGGAGCAGAACAGGCGGTAGTAGATTGGGTTGCTGACAGTGCCTCCAGTTCCTTCACATTGTTTTCCAACCAGTCTTGTGCTGAAAGTTCAGAGTTGGCGCCTGCAGCCGATGTCCACCATCAGTCTTTCACCTCACCCCCTTGCAAATCAGCCAAGCAGTCTGAGCCCCAAATCATGCAGCAGTCTCTTTTGCTTTTTGATGAGTCTGTTAGCATGTGTTCCCAGGGCCATCCACCTAGCCCAGCCCCAGAAGGGGAAGAGATTGAGTGCACTGATGCCAACCACTTATATTTCAGGATGAGTTCATGGGGGGACCATCACAGCACGTCTCGGATGATGAAGAAACACAGTTGCCAACTGCTGTTGCTTTTGCAATTGTGCAGACTGACAAGGAGGGCAGTGGTGAAGACTGGGTGGAAGATGATGTGGAGGACGATGAGGTCCTCGACCCGACATGGAATCAACCTCATGCAGGTGACCCATGTAGTTTGGAGGAAGAGGCGGTGGTCGCACAGAGCCACCAGCACAGCAGAAGAGGGAGCAGGGTGCAAAAGCGGAGCGTCCGTCCCCTAGACAGTACGCCTGCTACTGCCCAACGCAGCAAGGGACCAAGCACACCAAAGCCAGGTCCAAGGAGTTCCCTAGCATGGCAGTTCTTCACACAATGTGCTGATGACAAGACACGAGTGGTTTGCACGTTGTGCAATGAAAGCCTGAAGCGAGGCATAAACGTTCTCAACCTGAGCACAACCTGCATGACCAGGCATCTAAGTGCAAAGCACGAGCTGCAGTGGAGTACACACCTCAAAAACCAAGAAAGGTCTCTGGCTCGTCCTGCTTCCTCTTCTGCTTCAGTCTCGGGCCTCTCTGCCTCTTCATCCACCTCCGTAGTGACAGTGCCACCTGCAACCCCTCAATTAGAGGACCGGCAAGCAACACTACCACCTGGGTCACCAACATCTCACAATGTCCCATAGAAGCATTCAGCTCTCTATCTCCCAAACACTGGAGCGTAAGAGGAAGTACCCCTCTACCCACCCCCGAGCCCTGGCCCTGAATGCCAGCATTCAAAATTACTGGCCTTTGAAATGCTGTCATTCCGTCTGGTGGAGACCGCAGAGTTTTAAAAGCCTGATGGCATTGGCTGTCCCACAGTACGTCGTTCACAGCCGCCACTACTTTTTCAGGCGAGCCATCCCATCCCTGCACAACCAAGTGGGGCACAAAATCAGGTGTGCACTGCGCAACGCCACCTTGGCAAGGTTCACCTAACTACGGATACGTGGACCAGTAAGCACGGTCAGGGACGTTATATCTCCCTAACAGCACACTGGGTAAATGCAGTGGCGGCTGGGCCTGAGGCGGATAGCAGTTTGGCGCATGTCCTTCCACCACCGAGGATTGCAGGGCGCTTCAGTTTGCCCTCCTGTTGCTAACTCCTCCTACTCCGCTTCCTCATCCTCTACCGCCTCCTCATCCAGTCAGCGTAACAAATTCACCACCAACTTCAGCACAGCCATGGGAAAACGCCAGCAGGCAGTTTTAAAAACTTTCCTGTTTTGGGGGAAAAAACCCACACCGCGCAGGCGTTGTGGAGGGACATGGAACAACAGACCGATGAGTGGTTGGCGTCAGTGAGCCTCAAGCCGGGCCTGGTGGTGTGCGATAATGGGCGAATCTCGTAGCAGCTCTGGGCCTAGCCGGTTTTGACGCACATCCCTTGCCCGGCGCATGTGCTGAATTTGGTGGTGCAGAGTTTCCTGAAAACTTACTCCGATACGCCACAGCTGCTACAGAAAGTGCGGGCCGTCTGTGCGCACTTTCGGCGTTCTCATCCTGCTCGCCTGGCAGCGCTGCAGCGTAACTTCGGCCTTCCCGCTTACCGCCTCATATGTGATGTGCCCACAAGGTGGAATTCCACCTTGCACATGCTGGCCAGACTGTGCGAGCAGCAGCAGGCGGTAGTAGAGTTTCAGCTGCATCACGCATGCGTGAGTCGCTCTGCGGAACAGAACCACTTTACCACCAATAACTGGGCCTCCATGCGAGACCTGTGTGCCTTGTTGCGCTGTTTCGAGTACTCCACCAACATGGCCAGTGCCGATGACGCCGTTCTCAGTGTTACTATCCAGTTCTATGCCTCCTTGGAAAAACGCTTCGGCGATAATGGAAGAGGATGTGGCACAGGAGGAGGAGGAGGAATCGGGATAATTTCCAAGGCTTTCAGGGCAGTCTTTCACAAGTAGAGGGTGGGTTTGTGCACCGACAAAGGCCAGGTACACAATTGTCCAGCAAGGGCACAGTTTTGGAGGATGAGGAGGAGGAGGAACCATGTTCACAGCAAGGTGGCACCCAGACCAGCTCATGGCCATTACTGGTGCGTGGCTGGGGGATACAGAGGACACAGATGATACACCTCCCACAGAGGACAGCTTTTCATTGCCTCTGGGCAGCCTGGCACACATGAGCGATTACATGCTGCAGTGTCTCCGCAACGACCGCCGTGTTTCGCACATTGTAACAGGTGCTGATTACTGGGTGGCCACGCTGCTGGATCCCCATTAAAAGGACAATGTACCGTCCTTAATTCCCTCACTGGAGCGTGAATGCAAGATGCGCGAGTACAAGCGCACGCTAGTAGACGCGCTGCTGGTGCAATTCCCACCTGACAGCGAGGGAACAGTGTAAGCACAAGGCGAAGGCAGAGGAGGAGGAAGGGGTCGCCAACACAGCCGGGGCACCGCCAGCACCTCAGAAGGCAGGGTTAGCATGGCCGAAATGTGGAAAAGCTTTGTCAGCACGCCACAACAACCAGCACCACCAGCTGATATGGAACGTTTTAGCAGGAGGCAGCATTTCACCAACATGGTGGAGCAGTATGTGTGCACACGCCTACACATACTGAATGATGGGTCTGCCCCCTTAAACTTCTGGGTCTCCAAATTGGGCACATGGCCTGAGTTTGCCCTTTACACCTTGGAGGTGCTGGCCTGCCCTGCGGCCAGTGTATTGTCTGAACGTGTAATTAGCATGGCAGGGGGCGTTATCACAGACAAGCGCAGCCGCCTGTCCAGAGACAATGTGGACAAGCTCATGTTCATTAAAATGAACCAGGCATGGATCCCACAGGACTTGTCCGTACCTTGCGCAGAATAGACACCGGGCCGGCCTTACTCAGCCATTGTTGTTTTTCTGATCTTTCTAGGGTTGCCACCTCATCCCTTTGAGGCTGGGTTCACACTATACTACACTACAGCAGTACGACTTTCATCCTACTTTGCTCTGCTACATCTGTGATTGAGTGAGTGAGTGAAAAATGTATATAGTGCTACACATGCAAACTGAATCGCCTCTGGGCGCTTGTTTGAGCACTTCTCCCTTGAGCTCAGAAGAGATGGGTTTTGATCTTTCTCCTAAAGGCCAAGTGGTTCTCCTCCAACCGAATGGAGGTTGGCAAAGTGTTCCAAAGTCAAGGGCCTTGGACAGCAAATCTTCTTTCTCCTTTGGACTTGTATCTGGTTTTGGGGATTTGGAGTAAATTTTGGTTGGAGGATCGCAGAGCGCGATTGGGGTTGTAGGCTTTTATTTTGTCGCATATGTATTGGGGGGCATTTCCCCAAATACATTTATGCGTTAGACAGAGTGCTTTGAAAGTGACTCTGTCTTTCACTGGTAGCCAGTGAAGGCTTCTCAGTGATGGGGAGATTGATTCCCATGTTTTTTTCCCAGTCACCAGACGCGCGGCCGTGTTCTGAACGACCTGCAGGCGCGTGATTTGGTACTTTGGGAGTCCGAGATAGAGGGCATTTGCATAGTCCAGCCTGGAGTTAACAATTGTTCCCACCACGACTGCTATGTCTTCTTTAGGAATAAATGGGATTAGTCTGTGTAATAAGCGTAGCAGATGGTGTGATCCGCTGACTACTGACCCTATTTGTGCATCCATTGTCATGTGGGTGTCAAAGAAGACCCCAAGACTTTTGACTTTGGTGCTAGGGGTGATGATTTTTCCTAGAATGGGTGGAGGTTTCCAGGTTGTTGCCAGTTGATTCTTCCGATTGGCGTGAAACAGGAGAAGTTCTGTTTTTGTCATCCAGTTCTCTATCAAAGAGAGACATTTCTCTAGATTGAGATGGTGATCCTTTTTGTTGCAGATACGAAAATATAATTGTGTGTCATCCGCATAGGAATGATAGAGCAGCTTTTGGCTGCTGATAATTTCAAAAAGAGGGCGAAGATAGATATTAAACAGCACCGGCGACAGAGGTGATCCTTGAGGGACTCCGCATGACACCGTGCGTTTTTCAGAAGTGAATGGTCCCAGTTTCACTACTTGTGATCGGTTTTCCAAAAAGGAGGAGAACCAGGGTAAGTCACATTCCGCGATCTTGGCTACTTCAGCTAGCCGAATTAGCAATAGTTTGTGGTCAACCGTATCAAAAGCTGCGCTAAGGTCCAACAGGGTTCTCCTTCGTCTGCAAGAGCATCATCCCATATTTTGAGCAATGCTGTTTCCGTCCCGTACCCTGGACGGAAACCCGATTGATAAGGATCGAGCAAATTATGGGTGTCTAAATGCTGTTGCAGCTGTTGTACCACCACTTTCTTCATTACCTTGGAGAAAACGTTCAGGCCTGTTATGGGACGACGATGTTCAGGGTCTTTGGGGTCAAGGGTGGGTTTCTTTAAGATGGGTTTGATTATCCCTTGTTTCAACAGGGAGGGTACTATGCCTTCCCTGAATGACTGGTTAATCAGCTGCTTGATGGGTGGTGCCAAAATATCGGCACATTCCTTCAGCATTTTGGTGGGGATAATATCGTTAGGCGCTGTGCTATTTCGCAGAGTGCAGATAATATTTTTAGTGGCATCCAGGGAGACGGGTTTTAGAGTAAACATTGTTACTTGGGCCTGATTCCTGTGTGATTGGGCTGGGGACTGCTGAGGGGTTGAGGGGGATACTGTTTTGCAGAATGCTTACACGGATCCTTTCAATTTTGTTCACTGCAAAATTCATTGCAAAATTCTTGGGTATCAGAATTGGGGGCTTCAAGACAGGCTGGGTTCATGGTCTGACTAACCAGCTTGAAGAGTTTGCGAGGACGGTTTAGGGCATTGGTGATGATCTTGGAGAAATTTTTTTTTGGCTCGGAAAATTTCTTTGTGGTATTTCTTTGTTGTTCGTTGTAGATTGGCGCGGTTTTCGTCTGTAGTGCTTCTTTTCCAAGCTGCTTCCGCTCTTCTACGTTCTTGCTTAAGGGACAATAGCTGGTCGTTAAACCAGCTGGAGTTGTATTTGCGGATACAGGTTTTATGTTTAGGCGCTACCAAGTCGGCTGACTGCAGTAGAGCTGTGTTTATGGAATCCAGGGTTTCAGTGGCTGATTGATGTGAAGGGATCGTTTTTATTTTATTTCCTAGTATTGTTTTGAAGAGCTCCGAATGGAGCTTTTTCTGAGATCTGGTCCAGTGCATTGTCACTGGTTTTGGTGTTTTTGTTAAAGGGGCATTTTTGGTAATCATAAATTTGATTACGTGGTGGTCTGTCCATGGTAACGACTCATTTTCCAGAATTTTTACTTCCAGATTTTGTCTGAAAATAAGATCGAGGGTGTGCCCCGAAGCATGTGTGGGCCCACATACTAGTTGCTGCAGACCTAGTCCTTCCAAGTGGTCAATGCAGGCGACGGCCACGGGATCCAGTGAGGAGTTGGCCCAAAGGTTGAGATCCCCAAGCAGCAAAAAATGTTTGCTGTTTAGTGTATAAGTGGACAGAAATTCTGTCAAAGATGTGAGAAGCTGCAATTTTGGACCCGGTGGTCTATAGCAGAGTAGGATATGGACGGTCTCCTGTGGATTTGTTTGAACTTGTAGGGAGAGAGATTCCATGAATGGAAGTGTGTTATGAAGGACTGGTTTAGTGATCGAGAGGGAACTCTTATGGATCACTGCCAGGCCTCCTCCTCTTTGTCCTATTCTGTTTTCTGTTATTATGCCATAGTTCTCTGGCACCAGTTCACCCAGAATGGTGTTACAGTCGGCTGTGAGCCAGCTTTCTGTAATAAAGAGACAGTCTAAATCGCATTGAAGGATGAGATCATGAATTTCTATTCGATGTCTTACTGCTGATCTTGTATTGACCAGAGCGCATGATATGGGCTTTGGTTTAGCTAGGCAGGTGTAGTGTTTGACTGTCGATCGTCGATCGATTCTCCACAGTCGTTCAGTCCTTAAGACTTTTTTGGTGTTGGCCGGCAAATTTGAGGCCAATGGCTTTAGTCCCCAAATAGTTGCTGGCGAGTACCTCAGTTTTGTCATAGTCACTGACGCACTGGGGGCAGAATGCCTATAAGGGGGGGGGGGGGCTTTGCAGTAGTGCTGGGAGTGATGATTCACAGAATCCCAGCTCCCTGATTTTTGATCCAGAGGAAGGCGAAAAAAACCCTGTCCAAGCTAAGCCAATGTGCCGTGGCGGGGGAAAAAAAATTCCTTCCTGACCCTCACGGAGCGATCGGACGAGGCCCTGGATCAAAATGCTGCAAAGAGCCAAGGTGGTGACCTCGAGGGGGGGGGGGCAGGGGGGGTTTACCAACTGGTAGTTATTGCGTTGTGGCTTGAGTCAGGAGAGAGCGGTAGGTGACCCAATTACAGGGGGGTAGCAGGCTGGTACCTGGTGGGGAGGTGCGGGGGGCCACTCGGCTGCGGCAACGTAGGCTGGGGGGGCCCTACCTATCTACATCCCATGGGCCACACGTCCTACTCCTAGGAAACGTGCGCCGGTAGCTACTGGAATGCAGTTCTTGCCCTGGGGAAGAGTCTCGCTTTCAGACACAAGCCTGAAGTCAGGAGGCTGGGGGGGGGGGGGGGGGGGGGGCCCTACCTATCTACATCCCATGGGCCACACATCCTACTCCTAGGATGCGTGCGCCGGTAGCTACTGGAATGCAGTTCTTGCCCTGGGAAAGAGTCTCGCTTTCAGACTCAAGCCTGAAGTCAGGAGAAAAAAATGACACAAAGTCTAGGTGTACCAAGATGGCCACCAGCTGAGGTTAGGTGATTAAAAAAAATAATGAAGACTCCTGTCTTGACTCCTGTTTCAAACTCCTGGTTTTTAACTCAGGCACTTTTGTTCAAAGAATGCACTTCTGGTCAGAGAATCCACATGTGAAGCCACCATCAACTGGGAGCCAGCTCCTATGGGAGTTTGTACAGACACTTTTATACTCACCTGTGAGGACCTGTAAACAAACAAAGTTCTGTCCTCCATCGGTCCTACATTGGTCCTACATTCATCCGACTTTCATGAACAGGATACTACTTTGAACCGACTTTGTGATAGTCTGACTTGTTCTTTGACCAATCAAAACAATCCCAGAGTGAGATAAATTCCTTTTACTGCTGCTTTAATCACATGTCGGATGTCTGGTAAGGACGAAGCTCCTACTTTGGTCCGACTTCAATGGGCTGAAGTAGGATCAATGTCGGTCCAAAGTAGTACAGGGAGCATTTTCAAAGTCAGACCGACTTTTGTCGGACCAGTTAAGACGGCTCTCATAGAGAAACATTGATTTTCAAACGTCATGCGACATGAGCTCCTAATGTCGGAGCGTTTGTCAAACAAGTGTGAACCCGGCCTAAAAGCGAAAACATTTTAATTACACAGGTTCTCTGCTGCTAATTAAACTCACTTGGTGCCTTATCAACATTGAATTAGCCCCAGAACCTGTGTAATTACTCTGTGTTCGGGTTTAAAGGGATGAGGTGGCAACCCTAGATCTGTCTCACTATTTTGGGGTGTACCCTAATTTAAAAAATAAATAAATGAAAAACCAAAACCTGCTGTGTTGGCTACCTCGTCCTCCTTCACCGCCGCTTTCACCTACACCGCCACATCCACCGCCACCTCAACCTCCTACTCCATATGGACCTCGTCCTCCTACATCAAGATTATTATTATTTTTTATTTATGTTATTTTAAGTTATTTCCCTATCCACATTTATTTTCAGAGTACTTGCCATGCTCTTACCGCCATGTGCAGCCCTCTAGCCCTTTCCCTTAGTGTTTTAGAGACATTTTTGTACTGAAAAATTTGGGTCCCCATTGACTTCAATGGGGTTCGGGTCAAGTTCGGGTCCTGAACCCGGACTTTTTTCTGAAGTTCGGCCGAACCCGTCGAACCCGAACATCCAGGTGTCCGCTCAACTCTATGTGAGGTCATCACTATCTCTTTTTAAAAGCAATCAGTCTGATAACAGAAAGCTGATGTGTGTCAGTATCAAAAGGAACTGACGAACGATAACTGACGATGATCAATTATTCAAATAACAATCTATTGTGTATGTCCCGTATCACTGCTCAGCACTTCCCGGAGACCCGGGATTGGTGGTCTGGAGGGTCCTCTGATCCCCAAACAATCTGATATCACAAGTTTTGGTATCTGAGGTTGTATAACAGTTCTAATGACAAATACACACCTTACATTGTATACTGACCTACACATCAAATGTCAGTAACTTACCTTTTCTAAGACATTTCTTCCAAAGGATTGTTAAAAGTACTACTATGCATAAAACAAGCAAAGCAAGAATAATAATAACCACCACTGGACTCGGTCCTATAAAAGAAAAGCAGAATAGACATCATTATAATCCGGCATGTCTGGAGAACCCCAACACTTCTACATATACTGACTGAACATTTATCATTGCCTTTATAACATTTATTTTATTTTTTACAGCTGAATTCACACAATTCTCCAACCATACAAATTCTCCATAACCCATAAATATCGCACATTCAGCAAGTAGGGATGAGATTTCTGTTTGTGTCGGCCATTCATTTACCCCACTTCTGCTTTAGTATGGCTGCTGCTAGTGTTGCCTTGGACTATTTATTGAATCTTTATTGGACAATTTTCTATTATTACTTTATTAATGATATATTAAAATTTTCGTTTACAAAGGCTTTATTTGGAAGATAATGACAAGACAGAGTAACTTTGCTTACAATATATAAATGATAAAAGTGAAAAGTGTATTGCAAGAGTTATATAATTATAAAAGAGCAGTCCAAAGACAAACAGTATATCTCAAAATGGGGGATGAGACCGGATACTCCTTAGTATTAGATAAAATTAAAATTTTATGGACCGTTATTGTTTATCCACTTCCATACCAGGGGGGCACTTACGCACCTTCCCGCCCAAGCCAATTTTCAGCTTTCAGCGCTGTCGCAATTTGAATGACAATTGCGCGGTCGTGCTACACTGTACCCAAATGACATTTTTATCATTTTGTTCCCACAAATAGAGATTTATTTTGGTGGTATTTGATCACCTCGGAAATTTTTATTTTTTGCGCAACGTATAAAAAAAGACCGAAATTTTTGAAAAAAAATGTAGTTTTTTTTTTTCTGTAAGTTTTTTTGTAAATAAGTAAGTTTTCTTCTTCAATTATGGGCACTGATATGGCGGCACTGATGGGCACGATGAGGTGGCACTGATGGGCACAGATAGGCGGCACTGATGGGCACCGATAGGCGGCGCAGGTATGCGGCACTGATGGGCACTCATAGGCGGCACTGATCGGCACTCATAGGCGGCACTGATGGGGACTCATAGGGGCACTGATGGGCACTCATAGGGGGGCACTGATGGGCACTCATAGGGGGCACTGATGGGCACTCATAGGTGGGCACTGGGCATAGATGGGCACTAAGAGGTGGTACTGATGGACACTGGGTGGCACTGATGGACACTGTGTGACAATGAGGGATGGCACTGATGGCATTGCTGGGCATCATTAGTCAGTGCCCATGTTGCCAGTCAGTGCCCATTTGTGGGCACTGATTGGCATTGATTGTATTGAATGTTGTTTTATTTTATTTATTGTTTTTTTTTTATCAATCGGTGCTCTAATGAGCATCGGGGGGCACTCCCTGGTGGTCTAGTGTGGCGATCCGAGGGGGGGCTGTGCTGATAAACAATCACCCCGAACCCCCCCCCCCCCTGTCAGGAGAGCCACCGATCGGCTCTCCTCTACTCGTGTCTGTCAGCGCGAGTGAGGAAGAGCCGATCAACGGCTCTTCCTGTTTACATCGTGATCAGCCGTGGTTGGACACGGCTGATCACGTGGTAAAGAGCCTCCGCCGGAGACTCTTTACCGAGATCGGAGATGCAGGGTGTAAGACTGACACCCCGCATCACCGATCGCCGCGATGCGCGCCCCCACGGGTGCGCGCCGGCATGAAATCCTGCAGGACGTCAATAGACGCCCAGTCAGGATTTCACAACCACTTCCCAGACGTCAATTGACCATTGACCGGGCGGGAAGTTGTTATACTCTAATAATCTTGCACTATCTAACAATTTTTTCTATTGATTAGATGAAATCACCTGACTTGGAAGGTATATATGGACAGACACCTGAACAACACGCACGCTCTGATGAAGCTTGTTATCAAGCGAAACATGTGAGCGATTTGCCACTACACTTACTGTAGTCCAAACATGAGTGTCCCACCTACACGGCCAAGCACCTAACCACTTTCGGATATGACCAGTACTTTCATCCTTGGATAGTGCCAAGCTGAAACACGGCACTCACACTGCTGTATGCCTGAATACTGATCTGCTATCAGCTTCCTGCATGGACTCCCTGCAAACCAGCTGTCCTGAACAGACCATTGTCAGTGCACGCTAGTATCTCCTGCTGGACCTAAACATACCTGACCATACGGGACCTGAAAGTACTGCTTCCCATGAAAGGACTGTTCCAGTGATTGAGGGCACACAACTGAAGGGCAGCCAGGCTGACGAAAATTACAGATGGTGAGCTGTAACAACCTTACCAGTCTTGATTTTCACGCTGTTACAGCGGGACATTGGTCTTGAATGCCGGCGCCCCCTCTTAGTGCCACGTCTAATCCAGATGAATATGTGATTGATCCAGCACCTGAATATACTAAGCGCCCCTTTAAATGTCTATTTCAGTATTAATAGCATCCTGATGTTCCAACTTAGTACATATAGGGCCAGATCCACAGCCGAGATACGACGGCGTATCTACTGATACGCCGTCGTATCTCTGTTTCTAACTATGCGGCTGATTCATAGAATCAGTTACGCATAGTTAGCCGTAAGATCCGACAGGTGTAATTGAATTACACTGTCGGATCTTAAGGATGCAATTCTAGGCCGGCCGCTAGGTGGCGAGGCCATTGCGGCCGGCATAGAATATGCAAATGAAGACTTACGGCGATCCCCGAACGCCCCGAACGGCCCGTCGATCTAAATCTACATCGTTTCCGTCGAGTTGCGCAGCGTACAATTAGGACTAAGCCCTATTTGCTTAAGCCATGGTAAGTATGGCCGTCGTTCCCGCGTCGAATTTTAAAAACCTACGTCGTTTGCGTAAGACGTCCGTGAATGGCGCTGGACGCCATTTACGTTAACGTCTAAGCAAATGACGTCGGTGCGACGTCAGTTAGCGCAATGCACGTCGGGTAATTTACCCGACGGTGCATGTGCAGTATGTCCGGCGCGGGAGCGCGCCTAATTTAAATGGGACTCGCCCCATTAGATTGGGCACGCCTTGCGCCGGATGGATTTAAGTTACACCGCTGCAAATTTCTAGGTAAGTGCTTTGTGGATCGGGCACTAAGGTAGAAATTTTGCGGCGGTGTAACTTAAATCGGACAATTTAAGTTAAGCCCGCTGGCTGTGGATCTGGCCCATAGTGACTGAGCGTGCAAAATCTTTCCTAATCAATCTGGCTAGCTTGAACTCATATTGAATGAGAACTCTACAGCCTACATTGCCACTTGATTTGGGATCTAACCTGGATGGACGAGTCATGAAGTGATTGTGGTGTGTATGGCTGATCGGGTGGCCACCCTTGTTTAGGCTCCATTCACACCTATGCATGTTGCTTTTCAGCGTTTTTTGCAGTGCTTTTTTTGCGGTGCTTGCTGCGTTTTTCGAAACAACGTTTTTACCACGATTTACTGTTTTTTTTGTTTTTATTTAGCTGGCAATTTTTTGTGAACATGTTCCATAGGAAACCATGTTAAAAAATGTCCCTGCATTTCTGCAAAATGCATCGAAAAAAGCATTAGTGTGAATCGAGCCTTATAGTTTAGACTAGTCTTATTTTAATAATATGGAGAGGTGTGGTGTTTTTTTACAATTTTTGTATAAGTAATTTTTTTGCGGTTTACTTAACCACTTCAGCCCCCGGACCATTTTGCTGGTCAATGACCGGGCCACTTTTTGCGATTTGGTACTGCGTCGCTTTAACTGACAGTTGTGCGGTCGTGCGACGTGGCTCCCAAACAAAATTGGCGTCCTTTTTTCCCCACAAATAGCGCTTTCTTTTGGTGGTATTTGATCACCTCTGCGGTTTTTAGTTTTTGCGCTATAAACAAAAATAGAGCGACAATTTTGAAAAAAATCAATATTTTTTACTTGTTGCTATAAAAAATATCCCCACAAATATAAATAAAAACGTTTTTTTTCCTCAGTTTAGTCCGATACGTATTCTTCTACATATTAAAAAAAAAAACGCAATAAGCGTTTATTGATTGGTTTGCGCAAAAGTTATAGCGTTTACAAAATAGGGGGTATTTTTATGGCATTTTCATTAATATTTTTGTTTTACTAGTAATGGTTGCGATCAGCGTTTTTTTTTTCAGTACTGCGACATTATGGTGGACACTTCTGACACTTTTGACACATTTTTGGGACCATTGGCATTTTTATAGCGATCAGTGCTATAAAAATGCATTGGATTACTATAAAAATGCCACTGGCAGTGAAGGGGTTAACACTAGGGGGCGGGAAGGGGTTAAGTATGTCCCTGGGTGTGTTCTAACTGTAGGGGGGGTGGCCTCACTAGGGGAAATCACTGATCTTCTGTTTATACATTGTATGAACACACACAGCTCCCGGTCCCCGCTCTGTAACGAGCAATCGCGGTTGCCCGGCGGCGATCGTGCCCGCCGGGCACGCGCACGGGACTCGGGGGCGGGGGGCGCACGCCCCTAGTGGCCTGTGAGAGCTGACGTAGAGCTACGGGCTCTCACGCAGGGGAGCCAACCTGCCGCCGTAAAACGACGGCGGCAGGTCGGCAAGTAATTAAACATAGGCTTATGAGGCGGGAGTTGCAATAGCCGGGGTGAGATATACCGTAAAAGCCAAGTTTTTTGCTGAAAATGCCCCCCCTCGGCTTATACTCGAGTCATCTTTTTGTGTCTGATCTCCCGGAATTTTGGGGACCTGGTATCGGACGGTCGTAGGTCCTCTGGACCCCAAACTTGGCACATATATAGCCCCCCTCTTCCTCCACAAGTGTGCAAAGTTTGTTGTCCAGGAGCCCTACGGCCGGGGAGCACCGATAAACTTCAATGGGAGTGCCTGAAAAGGTTTTTCATCCCTAAACAACTACTTGCTCCTCCTAGTAACTAACTTTTCATTGGCTAAAATATAAACGCTCAAGCCTGAATACACCTGAAAAATTGCTGTAAAATTGCTCTAAAGCATGAATACAGCCTCAGCTTTCCATGTTTTCCGTGTTTTGTAAACTCACTGGGCAGCCTCTGGATCTAATCTGAATGATCTGGGATTTGTTGGAGGCAGTAGGAGCCCATAGTTCCCAACTGTCCCTGATTTAGAGGGACTGTCTTTGATTTGGAAAAAAAAGTCCCCCTGTCCCTCTTTCCTCATTTGTCCCTCATTTTGGTCTGATCTACTGTATGTAGTTGTATATAAAATGCACTTTTTATCTTTCAAAAAGTGTTTCCCAGAGCCAAACCTTCCATCCAATCTCTAAATTTCTACATTTGTAAACTTCAAAGCCCATTATAAAGGAATTGTAGTTGTAAAAAAACAAACAAAAAAAAAAAACAATAATTTTTTTAAATATTTTGTCATTAGGAGGTGTGGCAGGGGTGTGTCCTATGCCTACTCACTTTTGCTAACAGGTGTCCCTCATTCTCATCTCAAAAAGTTGGGAGATACGGGAGCCAAATTCCACAGACATTAGAGTGATAGGCAACTTACTTGGCACAGTGAAATTGAGAGAAATTTCCTCCTTCAGGGATCTGTGGGTCACAATACAGGAGAATATATCTCCGGGTTCATCTCTACTATCCGGCCTCAAATTCAGCATACTGGTCACATTAAATGTCCCATCTCTGTTCCTTAATGGTGTTGTGAAAGAAACATCCTCATCCAAAGATGTGCTGGTGGTGATACCTTTACTGTGTTTAACCCACCGGATCTTCACTTCCTCTGGGTAAAAATTGCTGACTTCACAGAAAGCAGGTCCCGGGTATCCGACTTCGCAGGAAGCAGGTCCCAGGTATAAAGCTTCATTGAGTCCTCTATAAATCAGGTTGGTCTGTGGTTTAACTGTACGAGAGACATTTTTATTACACACTGCTATTCATTATTTCTATATCAAGTTATTACACGTTATCTTACAGCACTGAGAGAGACAGCGTAAAACTGAATCAGTCTTTGCATCAGAGGAGCTTACACTCTAATCCCCCCCCCCCCCACAGTCACACACTATTATTATACATTCATATAGCTCTGACATATACTGCAGTGCTGTACACGGATACAGTCACATCAGTCTCTGAACCAAAGGAGCTTCTCCACCAGGTGGTGCTGTTCTGCAAGGTGCTGTTGTCTCACTCGGCTTTGGTCTCAGCTGTGAGATGCAACAAGCCTTGGGGGTCTCCTACAGGTCTTTCCCCAGTTAGGGTGCAGCAGGCTAGGAAGGACCTAGGTTAGGGTGACCAGACATCCCCGGATTAAGGACACTGTCCCCGGACCAAGTCTGTCCCTGGTTTTGTCCCCGGATTGGATTTGAACAGGGGCTGGGGCAATTTCAAAGACAGTCAGTGCAGAATTAAAAAAAAAAAAATTCTGAATTACACCCCCGCTCCACCGCACCCTACTAGCTTGTATTTTTTTCCATTATCTGTGCCCCTTTCTGATGATCATGTGCTGGTCGGAGCGGAGGAAATATTTCTTTAGTTTCGAGTGCCCATCCAGCTCCGCTCGCATGTTCTCCTGCCTTGGCTCAAGTCCCGGCCAGCCACCTGCCTGCTTAACTCTTTGCCTTCCCTGGCGGATTGATCTTCCTCCGCTCCCCACCCAGTAGTAGCCGGGGGCCTGGAGAGTTATGCCGTGTACAGACGGTCGTTTTTCGTGATGAAAAAAAACGTTGTTTTTAAAAACGTCATTTAAAATGACCGTGTGTGGGGAAAACGTTGTTTTATGTCTTCTGAAAAACGACAAAAAAAAAATTCGAACATGCTTGAATTTTTTGTGTCGTTTTTCAAAACGTCGTTTTTTGTTTCACAAAAAATGACCGTGTGTGGGCAAAACGAAGTTTAAAACGACGTTTTTAAACCCGCGCATGCTCAGAAGCTAGTTATGAAGCGAGCTTCAATGGAAAAGAGTGGTGAACGTAACCTTGTTTTGCTAGAACATTTTGGAAAAACGATGGTGTGTAGGCAATGTCGTTTTTGAAAATGAAGTTTCAAAAACATCGTTTTATTTCATGATTTTAAACGTCGTTTTTTTTCATCACAAAAAAACGACCGTCTGTACGCGGCATAAGACTTGACAGACTGTGAGGCGGGCAGCAGCGGCAACGGGCAGAGAGTCGCTGATTGCCGCCATTACTAGTAAAAAATGTCCCCGGATTTCATTTTAAAAATCTGGTCACCTTAATCTAGGTGGGGGCTCTCCAGAGGAACTGAGGCCTACGCCACATGCTCAAGCTGCAATTTATCTTGGACTTGTGACTTGTCCCTATGCAGGGTGAGTCTTTACCAGGTTTCTAGGACAGAGCGGTGAATAAACGTTGCCATAGAGCGAAGGAGGAAGGGAAGCTTGCTAACCTGAAAGCTAAATTCAGAATGAATAAAAATCAATATGAAAAGGACTGGAACTTTAAGAGGCAAAGCCTCAAACTGAAATCTTTGGAGGAGGCATTGAGGAAGCAGGAAAAGTTGGTTGCCTCTTTGAAGGAAAGCATTGGCACGGTTAAGGAGAAATATTGCAAAGAAGAATGGTTCCAGCAGATAGGTGTCTGTGTAAGTTAAGGTGACCAGATATTTTAAATGAAATCCGGAGACATATATTTTTTTTTTTTTACTAGTAATGGCGGCAATCAGCCCGTCACCGCCTCCACCCACCTCACAGCCTGTCAAGTCTCACTCTCCGGGCCCCGGCTACTACAGGGTGGGGAGCGGAGGAAGATCACTCTGCCAGTGAAGGCAAGGAGATAAGCAGGCAGCTGGCTGGGACTTGAGCCAAGGCAGAAGAATATGCAAGGGGAGCTACAGTGATGAAAATAAGTATTTGAACACCCTGCTATTTTGCAAGTTCTCCCACTTGGAAATCATGGAGGGGTCTGAAATTGTTATCGTAGGTGCATGTCCACTGTGAGAGACATAATCAAAAAAAAAAATCCAGAAATCACAATGTATGATTTTTTTTAACTATTTATTTGTATGATGCAGCTGCAAATAAGTATTTGAACACCTGAGAAAATCAATGTTGATATTTGGTACAGTAGCCTTTGTTTGCAATTACAGAGGTCAAACGTTTCTTGTAGTTTTTCACCAGGTTTGCACACACTGGAGGAGGGATTTTGGCCCACTCCTCCACACAGATCTTCTCTAGATCAGTCAGGTTTCTGGGCTGTCGCTGAGAAACACGGAGTTTGAGCTCCCTCCAAAGATTCTCTATTGGGTTTAGGTCTGGAGACTGGCTAGGCCACGCCAGAACCTTGATATGCTTCTTACAGAGCCACTCCTTGGTTATCCCGGCTGTGTGCTTCGGGTCATTGTCATGTTGGAAGACCCAGCCTCGACCCATCTTCAAAGCTCTAACTGAGGGAAGGAGGTTGTTGCCCAAAATCTCGCAATACATGGCCCCGGTCATCCTCTCCTTAATACAGTGCAGTCGCCCTGCCCCATGTGTAGAAAAACACCCCCAAAGCATGATGCTACCACCCCCATGCTTCACAGTAGGGATGGTGTTCTTGGGATGGTACTCATCATTCTTCTTCCTCCAAACACGGTTAGTGGAATTATGACCAAAAAGTTCTATTTTGGTCTCATCTGACCACATGACTTTCTCCCATGACTCCTCTGGATCATCCAAATGGTCATTGGCAAACTTAAGACGGGCCTTGACATGTGCTGGTTTAAGCAGGGGAACCTTCCGTGCCATGCATGATTTCAAACCATGACGTCTTAGTGTATTACCAACAGTAACCTTGGAAACGGTGGTCCCAGCTCTTTTCAGGTCATTGACCAGCTCCTCCCGTGTAGTCCTGGGCTGATTTCTCACCTTTCTTAGGATCATTGAGACCCCACGAGGTGAGATTTTGCATGGAGCCCCAGTCCGAGGGAGATTGACAGTCATGTTTAGCTTCTTCCATTTTCTAATGATTGCTCCAACAGTGGACCTTTTTTCACCAAGCTGCTTGGCAATTTCCCCGTAGCCCTTTCCAGCCTTGTGGAGGTGTACAATTTTGTCTCTAGTGTCTTTGGACAGCTCTTTGGTCTTGGCCATGTTAGTAGTTGGATTCTTACTGATTGTATGGGGTGGACAGGTGTCTTTATGCAGCTAATGACCTCAAACAGGTGCATCTAATTTAGGATAATAAATGGAGTGGAGGTGGACATTTTAAAGGCAGACTAACAGGTCTTTGAGGGTCAGAATTCTAGCTGATAGACAGGTGTTCAAATACTTATTTGCAGCTGTATCATACAAATAAATAGTTAAAAAATCATAAATTGTGATTTCTGGAATATTTTTTTTTTTATTATGTCTCTCACAGTGGACATGCACCTACGATAACAATTTCAGACCCCTCCATGATTTCCAAGTGGGAGAACTTGCAAAATAGCAGGGTGTTCAAATACTTATTTTCATCACTGTAAATGGGCACCCGAAACTGAACAAATATTCCGTCCACTCCGACCAGCACATGATCATCAGAAAGGGGCACAGATAATGGAAAAAATACACCCCCCTAATCTAGTAGGAGCAGCGGAGTGTGGGGAGGTGTAATTCAGATTTTTTTTATTTTATTCTGCACTGACTGTCTTTGAAATTGCCTCAGCCCCTGTTTAAATCCAATCTGGGGACAAAACTGGGGACACACTTGGTCCAGGGACAGTGTCCTCAATCTGGGGACTGTCCCCTGAAACCGCGGATGTCTGGTCACCCTAGTGTAAGTACCAGCCAGAGGGTGGATTCCAGAGTAGCACAGGTAGTACAGATGGGGCGGTAAGGAAGTGGTTTCATGTGGTGACCCCAGTACTACCCCGTCTCAGGTTCTGTCACATCTGAATGAGTGTCTGCCCACTTCCATCCCCAGAAGCCTCCGCCATCTCAGGAAGAAGTTGAGGGAAATGGTGGATTGCTGCAATCCATTGAGGAAAGGTAATCTCCCTTAAATGGCACCAACTGAAAGGATGAGGAGAAGGATGTCAGTTAAGGAAAAGCTGTGTTGTGCTTAAAGTCAAGATGGTGGCAGTGCTAGAGTGTCTGCTGATGGAGGACATGATGGTGGTGTTTCAGATAAAGAACAGTTATAATGAGGGAATGCCTATGGACATGGAGGATGTTTCTGTGATTGCTGCTGCAAAGAAAAATATTGCATTTGCTGATGAATCTGTCAGGAAAGGCGCATTCCTGTGCACAGAAGATTAGTCTGTGGCCGATTCGCATGTGTGAAAGCACATCTACACAGGAGCGCCAATGGACACAAACGCCAGGCAGGCTATTTAAAATGATTGTAAAGGCTAGGTTTAAAAAAAAAAAAAAATTATAAAAAACAAGTCATGCCGCAACACAAGACCGTTTTTCATGACGAGCGCAGTGAGTGCCCGGCCGTGAAGCCGAAAGCTGTCACGGCCGGGTGCCCACACTTAGAATGAAGACGCCGGCCGGAGAGGGGGGGAGAGGAGCAGGGCACCGGCCGGCACGTCGCTGGACCATGGAGCAGGTGAGTGTCTGTATATTAAAAGCCAGCAGCTACACTTTTTGTAGCTGCTGACTTTTAACAAACAGTAAAAAAGACTGGAACTCCCCTTTAAAAGCAGTGTTGCTTTGTTAGGGGAAAAGGCTGGTGATTGAGCAGCCCTCTTTCCTCAGTCAGCAGGAGAGGACTGAGAGGATTCTGCATCTGGGGCTGTGTTGTCTATGTCATCTGTGTTGTCAGCTTCATCTTGTGTCTCCCTGGAGGAGGCACAGGATGCTGCTCCAGCGCCATCTTTGATAACTGTGAGGCAGCAGGGCTTGTGGGGAGGATTGTTCCTCCTCATGGATATGCTGATCGGGTGCCGCTCCTGTCTTCTCCCCTCGGGTGCAGAGGAAAGGGGAGAATCGGTGAGTAGAAGTGCTGTGGGTCGCTGTATGTCCTGTTGCTAAGCGGAGCTGAGGTTTCCGGCAGCCATCTTGCTCCACAGCCAGCCACGCCACTCAAAATGTATATATTTTAACAAACAAGTACTCCTTGGAGCCTTTAAAGTCCCACCCCATGGGGAAATATATCTTAGGTAAAGTGTGAGGTGAATGATGTGGAAGGTGGGTTGAATGATGCTGGGAGAGGAGTAAGTGGGGGGGGGGTGGTTGCTGGGGACATCCTGTGGGGCGGGGGATCTTCCATCAGGATTATCAAGTGGGGAAATGGAATGGTTGGAAGCCAAAAGGAAAAATGGGTAAGAGGAGGAGGAAGAATGTCAGTGTACCAGAACTGGTGAGGGTGGAGATGTCAAATACATTTGAGGTGTACCTGAACCTTCCCCTTCTCTCCATTCTCTCTATTTCCTTCACAAGTTTCTGCAACAAAAATAAAGCCTACAGTTGAAGGTTTTACATCTTGTGTGGACATTCCAATTTCTGCAGACTTTCTTCCCTAGACAACGAACTTAGAGGAAACATGCAAAACCCAAAAATCTAAACCAGCAGCTCCTTCGGTGGTAATGCTACATGTGGGGGCTCGTCCGGGATTATTTGCTGTTGCCTCTGACAACCGGATTAATGTGTTTCATTTTATTGGAAGTCTGCAATCAAGGAAGTGTTGGACTGTGCTTTACAAAAGAGAGAAAAGGGGTTAAGGGTACAGATTGCTTTGCTTTCTGTGTGGGCGGAGCCAGAAAAGAGAAAAGCCCGCTAGCTACGTGCCAGGTACAAAGTACAATAAAAGGAATGGCATAAATCTCCAGATAAGACATTTGTATATTACACATCAAATATAAACACCCGTCACTAACTGTCTAATCCCACCCCATTCTCCGATGGTCTTGACAGCAGATCTGGCACCTCGAAGAAAACACAAACATGCATAGAAAAAATATATCTTTCAAACAATATTTACATAGAAGTGAAGCTCGTGGTAGATGCGTTTTTCCAGTGATTCAAGCCACTCAGGAACTATATTTAAGGGCATGGTAGTCCATTTTTATTAAAAGGAAACAAAATAAAAGTCCAAACAAAGGTTTCCCACGCAGCGGGTTCTTCTCCATCAAATACACAGAACAGAAAATGCTAGCCCACCTGGCTCTTTGTAGCGGTATCTGTAGCAGTACTTCTGCACTTTATCCTGGTCACCCAGACCAGCGGACTCCTCAAAGTAGACAGCTTCCCCTTAGCTTCTACAGCTCTGCCTCTTGCAGTCACCAACATTCTGGCTGTCTCCTACAGCCTCTCTGACTCCTAGAGACCCTCTGTCTCTTGGTGTGGAGCTGTCTCCAACTGGGAGCCATGAGGTCTTCCCATACTCTCATTATAAGGGCTGTGCTCAGCTGAGCACACACCCTGCTGATCATCCACAAAATCTGGATACACGGTTGGAGATCCTGTCCCACATCAGACACTGTGGAATCTCCAAACTACAGAGCCCCGTGTCAAATTACCAAAACCTGGAGAAAGCTGCAAAAGCTGTCTTCTCCAGTCCACATCTACGCTCTGTAGTCTTGCACCTCGCAAATGTGCATACCCTGTGTCCATCAAACTATCCATTTTACCTTGATGTCCATTTTACCTTGACATTAGCTCCTACTGTCACAATATATATATATATATATGAAAAAAATATGTTTAGAGATTCTAACACCCTAGAGCAGTGGTCTCCAAACTGCGGCCCGAGGGCCGGATGCGGCCCTTTGCTTGCCTTTATCCGACCCTTGGGGCACTATTCCTCCCACTGATACCTGGCACTATTCTGCCATCTGACACCAACAATGGAGCACCATTTCTCCCACTGACACAATTAATAGAGCACTATTACTCCCTATGATACCAGCAATGGGGCACTATTCCTCCCCCTAATACCAGATGTTCACCAACAATGATGCCAGGAATTTTTTTTACTCCCGCTGGCCAAAGTCCGGCCCTCCAAGAGTCTGAAGGACAATAAACCGGCCCTTTGTTTAGAATCTTTGGAGACGCCTGCCCTAGAGAATAAAATGGCGGCCATTGCAATACTTTTTATCACACCGTATTTGCACAGCGGTCTTACAAGGGCACTTTTTTTTGGGGGGGGGGGTCTTTTTTAATGCAAAAATAAGACAACACTAAAGTTAGCCCAATTTATTTTTTATATTGTGAAAGATAATGTTACGCCGAGTAACTTGATACCCAACATGTCACCCTTCAAAATTGCGCCCGCTCATGGAACAGAGACAAACTTTTACCCTTAAAAATCTCCATAGGCGACGTTTAAAAAATTCTACTGGTTACATGTTTTGAGTTACAGAGGAGGTCTAGGGCTAGAATTATTGCTCTCGCTCTAACAATCGCACCGATACCTCACATGTGTGGTTTGAACCTCTCCTGCCGCCGATAAGAAGTGATCTTGCGGTACGTCCGCCACAGAGACCACTTCTGTCTGAAAGAGGACCGCCTGCTCTTGAAGAGGGTATGGGGGGGGGGGTTATGGTAGCTAGCTGCTACCATGACAATGGTATACCTTTTCAAAGTAGCGAGGTGTATCAATGGCTCCATTCCATTGGGTTAGCATACACAATTTAAAATTGTGACATGTTTACCATCTATTTACTCAGAAGAACATTTTTTTTAATATATATTTTAATAAACAAATAAGTATTATATTGTGTTTTTGCACATTAAAATTCCTGAAAGTATATTTTTCCAAAAAAAATGTGAATAACCACTGCGCAAATGTCATGTGGCAAAAAAAATATGCAACACCCACCATTCTATACTGTATGGACTGTTTAAAGAAAAAAAATTACATAGGCCCAGATTCTCGTAGATGGGCGTAAAACTGCGGCGGCGTAACGTATGTCATTTACGTTACGCCGCCGCAAGTTTTACAGGCAAGTGCTTTATTCACAAAGAACTTGCCTGTAAAGTTGCGGGGCGTAGCGTAAATAGGATAGGGGGCGTGGATCATTTAAATTAGGCGCGTTCCCGTGCCGAACATACTGCGCATGCGCCGTCCGTAAAATATCCCAGGGTGCATTGCTCCAAATGACGTCGCAAGGACGTCATTGCTTTCGACGAGAACGTAAATGGCGTCCAGCCCTATTCACGGACGACTTACGCAAACAACGTAAATTTTCAAATTTCGACGCAGGAACGCCGGCCATACTTAACATTGACTGCGCCTCATATACCCAGGGGCAACTTTACGCCCGGGACAAGCCTAACGTAAACGTCGTAACTTCACACTGCGCTGGCCGCGCGTACATTTGGGAATTTGCGTATCTCGCTAATTTGCATACTCGACGGGGAAAACGACGTCGGCGACACCTAGCGGCCAAAAAAAAAATGCATTTAAGATCCGACGGCGTAAGAGCCTTACGCCTGTCGGATCTAATGGATATCTATGCGTAACTGATTCTAAGAATCAGGCGCATAGATACGACGGCCGGACTCAGAGATTCTCCTTTGAGAATCTGGGCCATAATGTTTGGGGGTTTTAAGTAGTTCTCTTGCAAACAAAATGCTGATTTTACATTTAGGAGATGAAAATAAGAATTGACCCGCACTGGAACTGGTTAAACTTTAATAAAAAATAAAAAAACACACATTAAAACTGATTGGTTTCTATGCAGAGCTGCAACAGGTTTTTCACTCTGGAATTTTAATAAATGAACCCCCAATGGCGTGCTCACCAGAAGGGTGACCTAAGACCCACAAGAAGAAGTAAACCCTAAAAAATAGCATAGCATACTAGCTCATTATGTGGCACTTACCAGGGATCGAAGCCCCAGAAGTGCTCCTCGTTCCCCTCCGCCGCCATGTCACCTCAGAGCTTCTTCCTGGTATCGACGCTCCGGTGCTGTGATTGACCGGAGCAGCGATGAAGTCACTCCAGCGCATGCGTGCGGCGTGACATGCGAGCGTGACCGGCATGCGCCGTAGACATCGGTGCAGTGTTTTCTGCAAATATCTCCTTTACCGTGTAGGTTAAGGAGATATTTCTTGCACCTACAGGTAACCCTTAATCTAGGCTTACCTGTAGGTGCAAGTTGTCAAAGTGGGTTTACAACCACTTTAAAGGCCTTGTCAAAAAAGTAGTAATCAACATCAGCCACTGGGATATGTGAGATACAAGAAAAGTAACAATTTCAAATGCCCTATACAACCAACATTCAGTAGATATTTGCAGCCTCACAAGTAGTATGCCAAGGAAATACTAAACACTGCAACAAGAAAAAACAAAGTGAACTAAATAGTGCCAATAAGACATTCATTGATAGTACAATAGATAAATGGAATTACACTTACAAACTATGTATGGGTCATTCAGAAAGAGTTGTCTTCACCAGAAGTAAAATTGTAAACAATTCTGACTTTTCGCACTACTAGCCGCCATGTGGGGATGAATAGTCCAGACTGCAACCAGAGCAGCCGCACAACCACCCAGGATCTCAATAGTAATACAGACATCCCATGACTCTATACAAGCTCCACATCTAAAACATCACTATTGACATAGTAAGAGTGGCAAGGATGTGGAATTTCCTTCCACAGGCGGTGGTCTCAGCTGGGAGCATCAATAGTTAAAAAAAAAAAATATATTAAATAAGCACCTGAATGTAATACTGACATATAATCACACACATAGGTTGGACTTGATGGACTTGTGTCTTTTTTTCAACCTCACCAACTATGGGCCATATTCTGAGTAAAGTTACAACGGAGTATCTCAGGATACTCTGTGGTATCTCTCTTTTTTGACCCGCGTATCTATGCGAGTGATTCTTAGAATCATTTTCGCATAGATACGTTAAAGATCCGACATGTGTAAGTCACTTACACTGTTGGATCTTAAATGTAATTACCCAGCCGGCCGCTAGGTGGCGTTTACGTTCAGGTCTCATTTGTTTATGCAAATGAGCCTGATACGCCGATTCCCGAACGAATTTGCGTCGCGTAACCGTCGCTTACGTCGTTTGCGTAAGCGTAAGTGTAAGGTTACCCCTGCTATATGAGGGGTAACCTTACGCCAGTCCCACGTAGGCCATGTTAAGTATGGCGTCGGGTCCGCGTCGTCTTTTCCCGTCAGGTACGTCGTTTCCCTAAGTCGTTCTTGAATACGACTTTACGTCAATGACGCACACGTCGGCGTCATTGACGTTTTCCGCCGAGTACTGGAGCATGCGCATTGGGCTATTTTTAGCCCGACGCATGCGCAGTTCAATCGAAACGGGGGCGCGCTTAATTTAAATGCAAGCCGCCCCCTTGGAATTACGCGGGGATACGCCGGGCCAATTACACTACGCCGACCCAAACTACGGAGCAAGTGCTTGAGGAATACAGCACTTGCTCCTGTAAGTTGGGGCGGCGTAGTGTAAATGGCTTACGCTACGCCCGCCTCAAATCTACGAGAATATGGCCCTATGTAACTATGTAACATGTTGTAACGGACCTATGAACCGTTCTGCCTACAGAGGACTGCATGACTTGTATTCTGAGCTCAAAGGGTTAATTATACAAGGGACTTTTTCACTGCTAAATGCTAAGTGACGCTCTGTTGTGTATTACCAGTTAACAGCCTCCTGTCAGGTATATGCTAACGTAATGATGTGTGAGTGTGTATTGTTCTAAAGGTTAATTGAATTCTATTGAGAAAGGAATGTGCCCGGCCAGGTCATGTTAAGTGAATTTCGGTGCCGGAACGTCTAGAGACTGATTGATTCAAGGCGATGTCATTATTTCAAAGCATGTGTATTGAAGCCCCCCCACTGTGTGAGGAGGGGGGGCGGAGAGTGTCATTGTCCCTGTAAGTTGTTGTAACCATATAAAAAGGGAGGTGAAATGTGCAATAAAAGTCAGTCTTGTTTGACCCTTCAACACGCAGCCTTGTCTCGTTCGGGAAGGGGAACCCTCTCTCTCTCTCTGGATCTATTGGACGGGGATACCGGCGGTACTTGCATATCGCAGCTTGCCAGGGAAAAGGACGTCTCCAACGGCTGAGACCCTCACCCTAGCTGGGTAGCCGTTACACATGTTTTGAGGCTTTTCCTCTTCATCAGAGTAGTAGCAGTGTCCGAGCCACCATACTGAGGAAGAATCTCGAAACATGTCAGTGGTGGAGTCTTAGATGTGAGTTTGCAATTCTTTGTATTCCTTTTTAGTAATAATAAATATCATATGGGCACTATTTGGTACTCCTGACTTTTCTGTTTTCTTGCAGTTATCATTGTATACCTGATACATGAAGAGTAGATGTAGCGGAGTCGGCATCAGGAGTGACGATAACAGAGCAGTGATAGTCCCCTTCATCTGTGATCTGAATGTTGGGTATAGAAAGACTGGCGTTGCCTTGTTGGAGGTCTCTGTCATTCATGTGAGATCCAGGTCTGGATGATTGATGGTGGGAATCATGAAATTGGTAAATTGTGTATTCAGTTCCATTTTGTAATCTGCGACTCCATCTAACTGATAATATCTGTAGATTCAGTGGTATAAGGACACCAGACAGCAGACAAGGGATGGTGACATCTTCTCCTCTAAGAGCTTCAGTAGGACCATCTTTCCCAGTAACTGTCAGCCCCCGAACCTGAAAATCACCTAAAAAAAATGGAATGAAAAAGAGTGATGACAATTGTACGGGAATTCTTGTGTAGCGCTACCCCTGCAAGGACCACTAGTAGTACCGGGTCCTCTGTTTCTGCCTCAACCCCAGTAAAAGCCTCAGCCCCTCTGACACTCCAGGTTATACTCACACAAACAGGTAGCAACTAACAAGCTTTGTGACACTAGGGCCCAGATTCTCGTAGGAGTTACGCCGGCGTATCTCCAGATACGCCGGCGTAACTCTGAGTTTGAGGCGTCGTATCTATGCGCCTGATTCTTAGAATCAGTTACGCATAGATTTGTCTTAGATCCGACCGGCGTAAGTCTCTTACGCCGTCGTATCTAAGTTGCATATTTACGCTGGCCGCTAGGTGGCGCTTCCGTCGATTTACGCGTCAAATATGGTAATGAGTTAGATAAGCCAATTCTCAAACGTACGTGCGGCCGGCGCATTTTTTTACGTCGTTTACGTAAGGCTTTTTTCGGCGTATAGTTACCCCTGCTCTATGAGGCGTACTAATGTTAGGTATGGACGTCGGAACAGCGTCAAATTTTTCACGTTTTACGTTGTTTGCGTAAGTCGTCCGTGAATGGGGCTGGACGTAAGTTACGTTCACGTCGACTAGGCATTAAGCGGGCGCAATTTAATTTGAAAAATCGACGTGATACTGAGCATGCGCGCGCATGCGCCGTTCGTTAAAAACGTCAATCACGTCGGGTCACGATACATTAACATAAAACACGCCCACACTAGCCTAGTTTGAATTACGCGGGCTTAAGCTTTATTAGATACACTACGCTGCCGTAACTTAGAGCGGAAAATGTTTCTGAATACGGGACCTGCCGCTCTAAATTACGGTGGCGTAGTGTATCTGAGATACGCTACGCCCGCCTAAAGATAGGCGTTTTTTAGAGAATCTGGGCCTAATTGATTACGTCTTAAAAGTTAGACACAAAACAGGTTTGTAGAGTCAGTGAGTATATTATCACTTAGCAAAGATGATGCAGGATACAAAAAAAAAGGGAATATCAAACTTTCCCTGGGTTAGCATAAACAATAGCCTCCCCATCTATTAGTGTGACAACCTGCAGCCTCAAATGAATATTAACAATATTAAGGCTATGCTGCTGGTGTACACTGGTGGTGGTAAAGCTAGGCCTAGGCCACCGCTGAACAAGCAACTCAATAACTGAAAAAGAGGGACAAATTCATAGTTCTTTAAAAGCAATTCTTCTGCCGGCTGACATTGGGGCCCTTTGGTAACATTGGTGGACTAGAAGGTGTATGTTAGAACACAATAGGATGACTACATACAGACTTTGGTTCATTGTGCAGTGCAATGGACTGGGCCACCTGGAGAGTTATTGTTGGGAGCAACGAAACAGCCAGACAAGATCTGATAACAGTAACCTGATGCGGCAATGAGCACTGACCTCCTCACAGAAAATGTGCATGCAGCGTGACCGAACCAGCCTAGAGTGCAGAAGCGCTGGTGTAAGAGGCACTGCACTGCACTGGCGACACCTGATGTAAGAGGCACTGCACTCCACCCCCTATTCATGTATCCAGGCCCTTTTACTGTTTACCGCCCCCCCCATAAAAATTACCACCGGCCGCCACTGCCCATCTCGATACAGCGATGTTGCACAAGACTCTCAGCTATCTGGGACTCTCCCTCCTCATTGGCTGAGACAGCAGCAGGAGCCATAGCCATGTCAATCATAGTCAGTGAGCCAATGAGGAGAAATAGGGGGGGGGGAAAGGGCCGAGCAGTGGCTCCATGTCTGCATGTACACACGGAGCAGCGGCTTGGGTGCCCTCATAGCAAGCTGCCTGCTGTGGGGGGCACTCGACAGGGGCCAGAAGCACGGTGCATTGTGGTCTTTTGGCAGACAAAACAATCGGTCAACCCATCGCTGAATGGGTGAACAGCCAATGTTCAACCCAAACTCATGCTTGGGCGAACCATTTGCCAAACACTAATTACCAATTCTCCAAGGGGAGGCAAACTTTTGAGCACAACTGTATCTATGTCCGGTTTAATAATATTCAATCTTTTTTGAAAATGTAAACAAAAGCCAAATACCCAAACATTCTTATTCCCTCCGGTTTCTTCCAATACATGTGAACTGCCCTTATGAAATGCTAAATTACAACTCAGAGTGATGACAGATGACAAAAAAAATATAAAAAAAATATATAACCATTTCTGTCTAACATTCAGAAACAACCACAAGGCGCTGATTGGAACCACCTCATGTGGAAAAATTATCAGATGAAGTCAGTGTAATAAAATCATAAGTCAGTTTATTGTAAACATGATGTAAGGTTGATGAATACCAACAGTTAAAATCTCCTCGAATAGATGGAACATAATTGCAACATTATTACTGCTGTGACAGTGCCTTATTGGGCGGTGAAGTGTGGACCAGCTGTAAGGAGAAATGCTACCGTGGTTAACTGAGCTCCTCATGTGCAGGGCCGATCCTAGGCAGGGTGCACGGGGTGCTCCACACCCAGGCGCCGCAGAGGTGGGGGCGCCGAAGCTCCAAAGTGCTCCCCTCCCTCCTCCTTGTCTGTGTCCAGAGGCGGAGCGCATGTAGCGGGTGCTGCGGTTCCCCATCCTGCTTGCTCTCTCCGCTGGCAAATGACAAGAGCGCATACCTGCTGCTGTCCCCGGAATACTGGTTGGGTACCGCAGCGGAACCTAGTACCGGAACGCGTTCCGGTACTAGGCTCCACTAATTAATTCTGTCCGGTGCGCGTGGAGCAGTCTCCTGTCTGCCCCGTCCCCTCTGCGTGTGTCAGCTCTTCTCCCATAGGCCGTGTGATGAGAGGCTTCTCGGTTGGCCGGAGCTGCTACCAATCATCCCGTGCACTCCCAGAAATGCTCTCCGAGTGCCACCTTCCTAGTGATCAAAGATGCCACGTATGCTCCGCCCCTGTAATGTGCTTCTGCTCCCAGTGTGCCTGAGCTACAGGGATCTATTGGACAGGTACTGATCTATGGGGACACCTGATGTGGGGGGCTCTGATGGGGGACACCTGCTGTGGGGGGGCATTGATGGGGGACACCTGCTGTCGGGCTCTGATGGGGGACACCTGCTGTGGTAGGCTCTGATGGGGGACACTTGCTATGGGGGGCTCTGATGGGGGGGACATCTGCTGGGGGGACTCTGATGGGGAGACTAATGAAGACTTCTTAGGGAAGCGTCTCTGTGTTTGAGTCATAGCCATAGAAACATTTGTGAAGGGGAGGAGTTAGTAAGATGAACATGCCCATGTGGGGGCGCCAGAAATATTTCTGAACCCAGGCGTCTGTGACCCTAGGATTGGCCCTGCTCATGTGCCAAGCCTACTCCAATGTAAAGGGAGAACGGATATATACAGAGCCGGATGGAGGGTCAATTGCATCAAATTAAAGCTCCAGTGGTGAGTGGCGAGATGGCAGTGGAAAGAATCGGTGGAAACACCGCTAGCAGGGACTGGCAGGTGGAAGCGCCCGAGCGTGACGTCATGCGCTCAAGGAACACGGATCCAGAGAGATGCTTGGAACACAGGGTGGTGCATGGGGCGCAAGCCGAGGAAAGAAGGGGAAGTGGGTGACGACGCATTTCAGGGTGTGGCCCTTCTTCAAGTCAAGATGACTTCTCAAGTTAATAAAAGGGATTTCTAATCACCTCACCAAGTCATAAATATATTATCTATGGAACTCTTCCAAAGTTACAATTGTGGCCATTCTTTCTGGTAGATGACTTCTCTCTCCAATTTATCCATATAAATTTAGCACCCTCTGCAAGTAAATTATAGTCTGGCTCAGGGCTAAGCAATGGAATCTTGGTCAGGTTTTTTTTTTTAGAGTTCAGGGCTGGATAACTCCCCCAGTTCTAGAATGTTGGAGAATATTCTAGAAATTAGTGGGCAGAAGCTAGGGGTCATTTAGGGGTCATTAGCTAATCCTCAGGAGTGGGCCTGGCAGGGAACTAAGGAGCCCTTAAATAGAGATGAGCCATGTCAGCAGGGGAGTAGGGTGGACAATAGAGATGCAGTACTGAGGGAGACTGTCGGTGGCACTGGAGGGACCTCTGCTGGGGAGGAGCTCTACCTTGGGCCGGAGCTCGGGTGTTTGGCCTGGAAGGATCCCACCACAGGAGGCAGCTGAAAAGAGGCTTTCCAGAGAGACAGCGGGGGCAAGGAAGGACAGTGTGAGTAGATCAGCACAGGGCAGGAACAGACAAGGGGAGAGACTGCAGCCAGGTGGTTTGGTGTAGCACCAGATGAGCTAGCAATTTCTGCAAGCAGTAGAGCTGGGACCAGTGTCTACAGGGAAGCAGAAGGAGTTGTAGGATGCAGTTCACTCAACACGTGCTACTTTTATGAAGGGATTGAGAGCTCCTAAACTGTAAAGGGCTGTTGCTAAGCTAACAAAAGATTGTTGCTACTTAATACGATTGTAAAAAAAATGTTTTTATACAAATAACAAACCTGTTATACTTACCTGCTCTGTGCAGTTGGTTTTGCACAGAGCAGCCCGAACCCTCCTCTTCTCGGGTCCATCTTTGGCTCTCCTGGCCCCTCCCTCCTGGTGAGTGCCCCCACACCAAGTAGCTTGCTATGGGGGCACCCAAGCTGAGTCACAGCTCCCTATATCCATTCAGACACAGAGCTGCGGCCCGGCCCCGCCCCTCTCTCTTGATTGGCTGACTGACTTTGATTGACAGCAGCAGGAGCCAATAGCGCTGCTGCTACTGTGTCTTACAATCAGGAGGGAGAGTATCGGATGGTCGAGACACTCGTGGACATCGCTGGACAGAGATGGGGCTCAGGTAAGTATTCTTGCTGCACACAGAAGTTTTTTTTTATCTTAATGCATAGAATGCATTAAGATAAAAAACCTTCTACCTTTACAACCAATTTAACTGCTTAAGGACCGCCCAACGTACATTTACTGCGACAGGGCGGCCCTTAAGCGCAAAATTAAGTACCTGTACGTGATTTTCTTCTGACTCCAGGACACGCGCCACCGGAGCACCACTCCTGCTGTGGTTGGGCACAGCTGGAGCCGGTCAGGTGATTCTGGCAGACACAACATCCGCCGGGACCCGCCGATCGTTCTCAGAAGAGGCAGAACGGCAGTCTGCCTATGTAAACAAGGCAGATCGCCATACTGCCAGAGAGGAAAATGGAGATCTCTGTTTTCCTTTAGTGAAAAAAGCACCTCCCCCACAGTTAGAGAGCACTCGCTAGGAGCACACTTAACCCTTGATCGCCCCTGATGTGAACCCCTTCCCTGCCAGTATTATTAGTAGAGTGACAGTGCATTTGTTTAGCACTGATCACTGTAATAATGTCACTGGTTCCCAAAAGGTGTCAGATTTGTCCACCGCAATGTCGCAGTTCCGCTAAAAACTGCTGATCGCCACCATTTCTAATAAAATAATAAATACATATTCCATTAATATATATCATAGATTGTAGATGCTATAACTTTTGCGCAAAGCAATCAATATACGCTTATTGGGATTCTTTTCCTCAATAATATATAGCAGAATACATATTGGTCTAAATTGATGAAGAAATTAGATTTCTTTAAATTTTTAATTGGATATGTTTTATAGCAGAAAGTAAAAAATATAGTTTTGTTTTTCAAAATTGTTGGTCTTTTTTTTTATTTGGGCGAGATAACCTCCGCACCAAAATTAAAATAAAATAAAATTAATATAATGAATTAATTGCTGCTCCCCTGAAAGAGTGATCTGACTCCTAGTGACATATAAAAAGATAGGGGGCGCTGTTCATGTGCCACAATATTAGTGATTATGAATCGGTACTAAATAGATTAGTATCAAAACATAATACAACAATCTGATAGTAAATACACAAAAGTGAAAAAAAAAACATCGAAATAGCTCCAACAAAATATATATATTCAATCTTGAAAGTCCAGTGACAGAAAATTCTTGCTGTGCAGTGTTGATAAAGGTACAATCCTTCACCAAAACATCTTAAAAAAGAACAACACCCAAAGTGCAAGAGATAAGTAATCTGCTTACCAGATGTATCTGACCTCTTTACTTAAAAAGAAAGTCAGATATCGCTTTGGCAGGATAATGCCTGCTGGCATATCAATATTAGGGATGAGCCGAACACCCCCCTGTTCGGTTCGCACCAGAACCTGCGAACGGACCAAAAGTTCATGTGAACTTTAGAACCCCATTAAAGTCTATGGGACTCGATAGTTTGAAATCTAAAGTGCTAATTTTAAAGGCTAATATGCAAGTTATTGTCCTAAAAAGTGTTTGGGGACCTGGGTCTTGCCCCTGGTTTTAAAAACGGACGTTTTTTCGGGGGCAGTGATTTTAATAATGCTTAAAGTGAACCAATAAAAGTGAAATATTCCTTTAAATTTTGTACCTGGGGGGTGTCTATAGTATGCCTGTGAAGAAGCACTTGTTTCCCGTGCTTAGAACTGTCTCTGCACAAAGTGTCATTTCTGAAGGAAAAAAAGTCATTTAAAATCACTCGCGGCTATAATGAATTGTCGGCTCCCGTCAATACAGAGAAAAGTCATAGATAAAGAAAGAAATGCGTGGGGGTCCCCCCCAAATTCAATTACCAGGCCCTTCAAGTCTGATATGGATATTAAGGGGAACCCCGCGTCAAATAAAAAAAAATGACGTGGGGTTCCCCCCAAATATCCATACCAGACCCCCTCAACATTGGGAGGATGCTTTGGGGGTCTGTGACCCCTCAAAGCACCATGTCCCCATGTTGATGCTACTTCACTTTTATTGTTTTACTTTAAGCATTATTAAAATCACTGCTCCCGGAAAAACAACCGTTTTAAAAACTTTTTTTTTGCATTGATACATGTCCCCTGGGGCAGGACCCGGGTCCCCAAAAACTTTTTATGACAATAACTTGCATATAAGCTGTTAAAATTAGATTTCTCCCATAGACTTTTACAGGGTGTTCCGGGGCTTTTCGAATTTGCCGCGAACACCCCAAATGGTTCGCTGTTCGAGTTTGACTCGAACTCAAAGCACATGCCTAATCAATATGACTGGAGTAGTATGGTACCTCTTCCTCGTAATTACAGGCAGGATATGGAAAAGGAATGGAAGCCATCCATAGTGTAATACTAATTGAATTGGTAAAAAGCATAAAGAACAATAGCCAAATGGCTCCTTACATTAAAAAATGCTTGTCTGATTCACCTCACTTCCACCTCTGTGAATGGCGTGTGTTCCATCGGCCGTGTGCAGCAACCAGAGGGACCGGAAGTGGCGTGGGATAGCGTGACCAGGTACCGCCGCCGACGTATGTTTCGTAAATTACGTCTTTAGGGGGCGTACCTGGTCACTGATGGTCACAACATTTATAGTCTAAATGGGCTGGTCTGAAGGCAAATGGGAAATAGATATGCAGCTGCGGTGCCAGTGTTCTGCCGAATAAGTTCCCCCTGGCGGATAAGGACCCCCCTGTACTGTGCAGGCGCAGCTATAAAACTGCACTGATTTCTGTGTAAATGTGACTGGCAGGGAAGGGGTTAACACGAGGGGGCGATCAAGGGGTTAGCCGCCGCGAAGCAAAGGACGTCATATGACGTCCACCCAGGGGGAGAGACAGTTCCTGACGACGTCTTTTTACTATGGCTCGCTAGGGAACTGGTTAAGGGGGAAAAAAAATTCCGGTCTGTAAATGTTATCTGTGTACAGCGCCGCACGACCGCATAATTATCAGTTAAAATAACGCAGTGCGTATCACAAAAAATGGCCTGGTCATGAAGGGGGATAAAACCTTTTTTCCGGGGCTGAAGTGGTTGAAAGGAGTGAACCCAGCGGAGCTGTACAAAGGATCACGTTGTTGTTGTTGTGCAGGAGGAGGCTGGAAATGAGGGGGAAGTGTGATAGTAGGGCCCAGTGGGGTCAAGGTGGCTGGGCTTGGAAAGGACGGACAACAAAGTGGAGAATTTTTGCCGACACGTTCTGTATATCTGTAAGAAGGTCACAGAGAGAGAACACTAATACCTGTCTCTAGAAAGCAACTTATACAGTATAGGATGTATAACCGCTTGCCGACCACCCTCCGCAGTTTTACTGCGACAGCATGGGGCTCGGCTGGCCAAACCGACATTATACTACATTGCTTCACCCTGTGGCTACTAGGGGCTCGCGCACGCGCCACCGGAGGCACGCCCGCTGCTTGCCCCAGGAGCTAGTGCAAGTGCACGGCGGGCGCTCGTGACACAGCGAGAACCGGCATTTTTATAGCACTGTTTGCTGTAAAATTGTCAATGGTCCCAAAAATGTATCAAAAGTGTCCGATGTGTCCGCCATAATGTCGCAGTCCCAAAAAAATCGCTGTTCGCCGCCATTACTAGTAAAAAAATAATGGCCCAGATTCAAGTAGAATTGCGCGATATTTGCGGGGGAGCAGGGCAACGATTTTGCCCTGCGCCCCCGCAAATATTTTGCGCTGCCCTCGATTCACGGAGCAGTAGCTCCGTGAATTGCGAGGGCGCGCCAGCAAATTTGCCCGGCGTAAGCACGCGCAAGTTAAATTAGGCGCGCTCCCGCGCCGAGCGTACAGCGCATGCTCCATCGGAAAAATTTCCCGACGTGCATTGCGGCAAATGACGTCGCAAGGACGTCATTTGCTTCTAAGTGAACGTGAATGGCGTCCAGCGCCATTCACGTTTCACTTACGCAAACGCCGTGAAATTCAAATTTTACGGCGCGGGAAGGCCGGCTATACTTTAGCGTTGGCTGCCCCTACTATTAGAAGGGGCAGCCTTGCGCTAAAAGTAGCCGTACGGAAACTCCGTACCTGGCTTGCGCGGGGCCCGCGCAAGCTTGTGAATCAGTGGTAGTATGCAATTTGCATACTACACGCTGATACACAATGGGAGCGCCCCCTAGCGGCCCCCGCAAGAATGCAGCCTAAAATCTGCGAGGCATAAGAGCCTTATGCCGCGCAGATTTTAGCCTGCAGTCGGTGTAACGAGGTTCCTGAATCAGGAGCACTCATTACACCGGAGCAAGTAAGCACTTGCGCTGCGTAACCTATGGTTGCGCGGGCGCAAGTGCTTCTTGAATCTGGGCCCTTAATAATAAAAATGCCATAAATCTATCCCCTATTTTGTAGACGCTATAAATTTTGCGCAAACCAATCAATAAACGCTTATTGCGATTTTTTTACCAAAAATATGTAGAAGTATACGTATCGGACTAAACTGAGGGAAAAAAAATTATATATTTTTGGGGGGATATTTATTATAGCAAAAAGTAAAAAATATTGTTATTTAAAACTGCTCACCAAACCAAAATACAGTGGGACCTCGGATTACGAGTATAATCTGTTCCAGGAGAGTCCAAAGCACTCTCATATCAAATCGAGTTTTCCCATTGAAGTCAATGGAAACGAAAATAATTAGTTCCGCATTGACTTCAATGGCATGCAATACCGCATGTGGCCAGAGGTGGGGGGGTGCCGGAGAGCCTTCGGAAACGGCCCGGAAAGGCCCGAGGACAGCACAGCTGACCTCGGCAAACCTCGGGAACGTAGTATTTCCGTGTCTTTCTGAGCATTTCCGAACTGCGCTATTCGGCTCCACTACGGCACCCCCCACCTCAGGCCGAACGCGGTACTGCACACCGCTTTGGCCTGAATCCTGCTTGTTTTGTGAGACAACACTCGCAAGCCGAGTAAGGATTTTTTCAAATACAGCGCCCGTATTGCGAAACGCTCGTTAACCGCGTTACTCGCAATCCGAGGTTCCACTAAAAATCAGGGGGGAGGGAAAGATTTTTATGTGTGTTTTTTGGTTTGGGTGCATTTCTTTCTTAACTCCTTAACGACCAGCCGCCACAGTTATACTGCGACAAGTGTTGGCACGGCTGCACAAACCGCTGTAGCTGTACGTCAGGCGCTGTAAGAGGTATAGGGGTGCAGCGCGACGGCGGAGGCCGATGCGTGTGGCCGGCAGTCGTGATGTCCGCCAGTGACCCGCGATCGCTCCTCTGAGAGACAGAACGGGGATCTGTCAATATAAAGAGACAGATCCCCGTGGATAATGGTTATGCTTTTTATTTGCAGGCTTTGCAGCGAGCAAAACAGGAAGTAAAACCCATCAGTGTTTACTTCCTCTTTAACCTTTTGATTGCCCCCCCCCCCCAGTGTTAACCCCTTCCCTGCCAGTAATATTTAAACAGTAATCAGTGGCTATTTTTTAGCTTAGATCGTTGTAATAATGTCAGTGGTCCCAAAAAAGTGTCAAAAGTGTCCGATGTGTCCATCGCAATGTCACAGTCCCGTTAAAAAAATCGCAGATCGCCGCCGTTAGTAGTAAAAAAAAATAATAATAATAAAAATGTCATAAAACGATCCCCTATTTTGTAAACGCTATAACCTTTCCGCAAACCAATCAATAAACGATTATTGCGATTTTTTTTTTACCAACAATGGGCTAGATTCAGCAAGAAGATACGCCGCGTAAATTCAAAGCTGTGCCGGCGTATCTTCTTTCTGTATTCAGAAAGCAAGATACGCCGAAATTAGGCTAAGATCCGACTGGCGTAAGTCTCTTACATCGTCGTATCTTAGGGTGCATATTTACGCTGGCCGCTAGGTGGCGCTGCCGTCGATTTCAACGTAGAATATGCAAATGTCCTGGATACGCCGATTCAGAAACGTACGTGCGCCAGGCGCATTTTTTTACGTCGTTTACGTTAGGCTTTTTCCGGCGTAAGGTTGCTTCTGCTATATGAGGCGTACGCAATGTTAAGTATGGACGTCGTTCCCGCGTCAAATTTTGAAATTTTAACGTCGTTTGCGTAAGTCGTTCGCGAATAGGGCTGTACGTAAGTTACGTTCACGTCTAAAGCATTGACGATTTGCGGCGGAATTTCGAGCATGCGCACTGGGATTCTTTTTAGGAACGGCGCATGCGCCGTTCGTAAAAAAACGTCAAATACGTGGGGTCACACTAAATTTAAAATAAAACACGCCCACATCATCCAAATTTGAATTAGGCGGGCTTACGCCGGAGCACATACGTTACGCCGCCGTAACTTAGGGTGCAAGTTCTTTCAGAATACGGAACTTGCGCCCTAATTTACGGCGGCGTAACATATCGGAGATACGTTACGCCCGCACAAGATTACGCAGGGCTACCTGAATCTAGCCCAATAGGTAGAAGAATACGTATCGGCCTAAACTGAGGAAGACATTTTTTTTTTTTAGAGGATATTTATTATAGCAAAAAGTTTAAAATATATATATATATTTTTTTAAATTGTCACTCTATTTTTGTTTATAGCGCAAAAAAATAAAAACCGCAGAGGTGATCAAATACCAGCAAAAGAAATCTCTATTTGTGGGGAAAAAAGGACGTCAATTTTGTTTGGGAGCCACGTCGCACGACCGCGCAATTGTCAGTTAAAGCGACGCAGTGCCGAATCCCAAAAAATGGCCTGGTCATTAAGGGGGGGGGGGGGTATATAACATTCTGAGCCTGAAGTGGTTAAAATCCATAACACAAGTCAGTGTTGCTTTGGTACAGGGCAGTGTCCAGCCCCCCCCAATATCATTTACTGTAATTGACACTCCCTTGCCTAGGAAATGGCAGATCACCGATTTCTACCATATGGCTCCTTAAATTTAACTCGTTCAGTTCATTACTAATAGCATTGTATGAGATCCTCCATTGTACGGCTCTGGGGTGTATCCTCCTCGGGGACAATGACATTAATCACAGAAGAGTGACACTCACCTGATCCCAGGAGGAGAAGAAAGAAGATTACATGGGGAATTTTCTGCCCGATTCTCATTCTTCCATCTGTGAGAGACATTTGGCGAAGTTAGAAAACCGTTATCTGAATCTTCTTTCACTTTCACTTTTTATAGAAATAGCACATTCTTGTCTTGCGGTGGCAGTGTAACTTCTGAGGCCCCATGTACACAGGACGTTTACACAACCTCTCCCTCTTTAAAACATCCGTTCTGCCTCTGCATTTGCGTTTGAGCCCCGGACCATTTTGCTGGTCAACGACCCGGGCCCCTGTTTGCGATTCGGCACTGCATCGCTTTAACTGACAATTGCGCAGTCGTGCGACGTGGCTCCCAAACAAAATTGACGTCCTTTTTCCCCCCACAAATAGAGCTTTCTTTTGGTGGTATTTGATCACCTCTGCGGTTTTTATTTTTTGCACTATAAACAAAAATAGAGCGACAATTTTGAAAAAAATATAGGGCCAGATTCACAGCAGAGATACGATAGAGTATCTCAGATACGCCGTCGCCGTCGTATCTCTCAGAGTATCTATGCGGCTGATTCATAGAATCAGTTACGCATAGATAGCCCTAAGATCTGACAGGTGTAATTGTTTTACACTGTCGGATCTTAGGATGCAATACCGCGGCCGCCGCTGAGTGGAGTTTGCGTCGTATTCCAGCGTCGGGTATGTAAATTAGCAGTTACGACGATCCACAAAGGATTTTCGCATTCGTATAGTTTCCCGTTGCAATTTTAGTCGTCGTTTGACCTGCCCTAACTTTAGACAGCACAAATATGTGCTGTATAAAGTTTGGCCGTCGTTCCCGCGTCGAAATGTAAAAATGTTTTTGTCTTGCGTAAAACGTCCGGGAATACGAAAGTACGCTACGCACGTCGCACGTCGTCGCCGTTCGAAAAAATGACGTCACTTCGCGCAAAGCACGGCAGGAATTTCAAAACGGAGCATGCGCAGTAGGTCCGGCACACGCCCTTTAAATTACGCGGGCTTACTCCGGAGGCTGCCAGCGTAAGTTTTCACGCAAGTGCTTGGTGAATCAGGCACTTGCGCTGAAAACTCGCGGCGGTGTAACCGATACGTATTCTTCTACATATTTTTCGTAAAAAAAAGAAAAAATCGCAATAAGCCTTTATTGATTGGTTTGCGCAAAAGTTAGAGGGGCAGATCCACATACATCTGCGTGGGCGCAGCGTATGTGAGATACGCTACGCCACTGTAACTTACTTTGCTATTCTTTGAATCCTGAAAGAATTTGCGCCGTAAGTTACGGCGGCGTACTTTCTTTGTGGATCTGCCCCATAGCGTCTACAAAATAAGGGATAGATTTATGGCATTTTTATTAAAAATAATTTTTTACTAGTAATGGCGGCGATCAGCGATTTTTATCGGTACTGCGACATTATGGCGGACACTTCAGACACTTTTGACACATCTTTGGGACCATTTATACAGCGATCAGTGCTATAAAAATACATTGATTACTATAAAAATTCCACTGGCAGGGAAGGGGTTAACACTAGGGGGCGAGGAAGGGGTTAAGTATGTTCCCTGGGTGTGTTCTAACTGTAGGGGGGTGGGACTGACTAGGGGAAATGACTGATCGCTGTTCATACATTGTATGAACAGACGATAGGTAATTTCTCCCCCTGACAGGACCGGGAGCTGTGTGTTTACACCCACAGCTCCCGGTTCTCACTCTCTAACTAGCGATCGCGGGTGGCCGACGGTGATCGCGCCCCCGGGAACGCGCGTCGGGAACACGCGTCTGCACCCGGGGGCGCGCTCGCCCCTAGTGGCTGCAATGCAAAATCACGTTATATTCCGCGATTTTGCGCAGGCGAGCCAACCTGCCGCCGTAAAACTACGGTGGGCAGTCGGCAAGAGGTTAAAAAAATATATTTTTTCGTAATTATTTTTTTAAATGGTCTAGAAACGCCTATAAACAAAACGCTGCTAAACGCGACGATGGCCGCACGATAAATCACGCTGCGGTCGCATCAATACGCATCACAGAAAGGATCTCGCCCCCCCCCCAAAAAAATCAGGAGCTACTTTTCTGCGACATGCTTCTCGCGATGCGTGTTGATGCGACTGCAGTGCGATTTTTTAAATGGATGTCATCTCAAATGCGAGTCCCGCGATTTGTCATTCACACATCGGCGCTTTTCGCATCGTGGGTAGATTCGCAGCAAATCTGCCCGCAATTCTAAACGCTGAAGTGTGAATGCAGCCTTATGCCGCGTACACACGACCGTTATTCATGTCATGTCATTGAAAAAAAAACAAAGTTTTTCTCGACGCGATTCCTCTCAAGCCTGCCTTGCCTACACACGATCGTGATAAACGTACAACGGCACTATAAAGGGGAAGTTCCATTCGGATGGCGCCACCCTGTGGGCTGCTTATGCAAATTTCCCCGTCTCATAGCTTGCTTCTGAGCATGCGTGTTATTTTCCCCCTCGTTAAAGCCTACACGCGACCGTTTTTCACGACGTGAAAAAATAGAGCAGGTTCTAAATTTTTAACGCCCATTTTTCTCGTCGAGAAAAATGCTCTGGAGCCCACACAAGACCGTTTTTCACGTCCAATTAAAAAAATTGCATTTTCTCGTCATGAAAACCAGTTGTGTGTACGCGGCATTACACTGTACAAAAAATAAGAGCACAGAAACAAAAAGGGACAGAAGAAAATGTACAAATTGTACGAAAGAAGCAAAATAAAAAAGTTACAATTTATAACTTCATTTTTATACACACCTCCCAACTTCCTGAGATGGAAATGAGGGATACCTATTGGCAAAAGTATGTAGACATAGGACACACCCCTTACCACGCCCCCTTAAAGCGAAGGGTTCCGCTTATTGCGATTTTTTTTTTTACCAAAAATATGTAAAAGAATACGCATCGGCCTAAACTGAGCGGAAAAAAAAAGTTTTTTTATATATTTTTTGGGGATATTTATTATAGCAAAAAGTCAAAATTGTCGCTCCTTTTTTGTTTATATATAAAAATAAATAAAATTAACCTTTATATCACCGTGGTGTGGGGTACCCGGGCGGGGGCGAGTTGCAGGGGGAGGTCAGATGGAGGCGTGTAGTCGCCCCCCTCCCCTCGCTCGCCCCTGGCTTCGAGGGCTCTGGTTGTCATCGGTTTGTAGCCCGGGGAGCCGGTCGGTCTGCTCGTGCGCCTATTAACTCTTCCTTGGAGGACAATTTAGCCCTACATTTTGGGGCCCGGCTCACTCGTTGTGGGGGGTGAGGCCTCGCCACCGACCCGTTACCTAATACTGCATCTCCTATGCCTTTGGCTGTTTAAAAGTTTATTTTATTTTCGTGTGACTGTTTGTCATTTATGTTTTCTTTTTGTTTCATTATTATAGACTAACAGAAAAAAAAACATGATTGACTGGTGCACTACTTGACCTCTTCCTCTTTTTCAATTGTATACTGTCTGAGATGTGTTGCCTTGTCTTTCATAAATAAAGATTTTACAAATAAGTTTAACACCTGCTACAAACTTCGGGGGATGCGTACAATCTATACTACATTGTAAAAAGGCATTTTCAACGATTTTGAATAAAGATAAAAAAAATGTATTTAAAATTACATAAATGCTTGTGTATAACAACAAAGTGAATATAAACAAGGAAGTGAAAATAAAAATAAACCAGCCCTCTGGTGGTCGTGTGGAGAAAGTGCATGTGAGCTGATAATTACCCTCTGGGCCAGATTCAGAAAGATCAGCGGATCTTCAGATCCGCGTAACCTATCTGATTTACGTTACGCCGTCGCAAGTTTTTGAGGCAAGTGCTTTATTCAGAAAGCACTTGCCTGTAAAGTTGAGCCGGCGTATCGTAAATCCCCCGGCGGAATTCAAATTCCGCTGGTAGGGGCGTGTAAAATTTAAATCAGGCGAGTCCGCACGCCAAACGAACTGCGCATGCGCCGTCCACAAAATTTCCCAGCGTGCATTGCTCCAAATGACGTCGCAAGGACGTCATTGGTTTCAACGTTAACGTAAATTACGTCCGGCCGTTTTCGCGAACGACTTACGCAAACAACGTAAACATTTCAAAACTCGGCGCGGGAACGACGGCCATACTTAACATAGGATACGCCTCATATAGCAGGGGTAACTTTACGCCGGCAAAAGCCGAGCGCAAACGACGTAAAAGAAAACACCGGGCAGTCGTTCGTTTCTGAATCGGCGTAACTCCTCATTTGCATATTCCTCGCGTATACAAACGGAAGCGCCACCTAGCGGCCAGCGTGAAATTGCAGCCTAAGATCCGACGGTGTAAGACACTTACACCTGTCGGATCTTAGGGAGATCAATGTGTAACTTGATTCTATGAATCAGTCGCATAGATCCGACCGACGGAACTCAGAGATATGGCGGCGTATCAGGAGATATGCCGTTGTATCTCTTTGTGAATCTGGCCCACTGTGTTTAGGGAACATAAGCCCTCTAGTGGTGTAATAAGTTAATTACACTACTGAAAACTATAAAAAATATATTCCAAAAATAATTGTGAATAATATTAAGAAGGGCTGATTAAAGCGCCTCAAATATTACTTGGTATACATGTTGACCCAGTGCTACTACATATAAAAAGATGTGGCGAAAATGTCTCAACACCAAAATTTAGTTTTTTGCACCCTCTTCCTGCAGTAAATCATTCTGTCCAGGGCAGCTGTCCCTCCTGCCCCCGCCCAGTATCGGCTCTGGCCGCAACTACACCAGCTCGAGGACTTTTACTATTAAGATACCCGTGATACAGCCAAATGACTCATTAAACCATTACTGGCTTATCCACTTAAGGACCTTGGGTGTTTTTCAGATTTGGCGTTTACAAGACTAAAACTGTTTTTTTTTTGCTAGAAAATTACTTAAAACCCCCAAACATTATATATATATATATTTTTTCTAACACCCTAGAGAATAGAATGGCGGTCATTGCAATACATTTTGTCACACCGTATTTGCGCAGCGGTCTTACAAGCGCACTTTTTTTGGAAAAAAAATCACTTTTTTTAATTAAAAAATAAGACAACAATAAATTTGGCCCAATTTTTTTATATATTGTGAAAGATAATGTTACGCCGAGTAAAATGATACCCAACATGTCACCCTTAAAAATTGCGCCCGCTCGTGGAATGGCGTCAAACTTATACCCTTAAAAATCTCGATAGGTGACGTTTAAAAAATTCTATAGGTTGCATCTTTTGAGCTAGAATTATTGCTCTCGCTCTAACAATCGCGGTGATACCTCACTTGTGTGGTTTGAACACCGTTTTCATATGCGGGCGCTACTCACATATGCGTTCGCTTCTGCGCGCAAGCTCGTCGGGACGGGGCGCTTTAAACATTTTTTTTTTTCGTGTTTTCTTATTTATTTTTATTTATTTTATTATTTTTTATACTGAAAAAAAAAATGGATCACTTTTATTCCTATTACAAGAAATATAAACATCCCTTGTAATAGAAAAAAGCATGACAGGTCCTCTTATATATGAGATCTGGGGGTCAGAAAGACGCCACATCTCATATTTAGACTTCAATGCAAAAAATGTTGCTTTAGGAAAGGGTGTTTTGATGTCACTTCCGCCCTGCTATGCTATGGAGACGGGTGGGGGCCATCTTGCCCTCACTTGCATCTCCACACAGCACGAGAGAGGACCCGATCGCCTCTGCCGCTACCGACGGCTCCGGTAAGCGGAGGAGGGCGCGGGAGAGCGGCGGGAGGGGGGGGCCCTCTCCCACCGCCGATAACGGTGATCTCGCTGTGAATCCGCCGCGGAGACCACCGTTATCGTTTTCAGGACCGCTTACGCTAAAGATGGATATCTCGGTTGTGGCAGCAGCTGCTGCCGTTACCGAGATATCCATCTTTAAAAAAAGGACGTATATCTGCGTGAGCAGGTCCTTAAGTGGTTAAATTTACCAGGGTAGGTACACC
>NC_053499.1:2558287-2693287 GCF_905171775.1 Rana temporaria
CATACCTGAGATGGGCCCCACCCCTCCTTCTCCAAATTTTACCGTGACTGTCTTCCAAGACCCTGAGACTAATGCCAGAAACACCCAAGCATGAAACCTTATGCTTGGGGGGGCCCTCAATACCCGCATGCCATCCTGAAGGCTTAAATCCCACATCTCTATCTTCAGAAGAACACCATTGCCCCTATTATATTTATTCAAAAGTCGCATAGTCTTATCACCACCCCTGGGCATGGAAGTCAATTTCTTAAAGCCGGTAAACCTAAAAGGAGGATAAGTCCCCAGCATGGCATTCCCTAAAATGACGTAAAACATTAGAGATATGTTTAAAACACAAACCAGCCTGGAACGCAGGAGAATCACATCGCCGTGACAACGCGTTTCACGTGCATGCGCTTTGTCAAGTCAAAGCGCATGCGCGCAAAATGCGTCATCACAGCAACAAGCTTCTCCTGTGTTCCAGGCTGGTTTCACTGGCAGGTCCCTCGTGTCTGGCCCTTCCGTCCCTGACATCGTGGTGACGTCACACGGGAGCGCCGGCGGAATGCGGCTTGGCTTCCAGCGTCTACGGCAGTGTTTCTCAACTCCAGTCCTCAAGGCCCCCCAACAGGTCATGTTTTCAGGATTTCCCTCAGATGAAGCGGCTGTGGTAATTACTAAGACAGTGAAACTGATTAAATCGCCTGTGCAAAATAATGGAAAGCCTGAAAACATGATCTGTTGGGGCGCCCTGAGGAGTGCAGTTGAGAAACACTGGTCTACCGCCTTACACCATAGGTGTGTTGTATGGTAACGGTGGATTATTTCCATCCTTCTGCCCAGCGGACATTAGCCTACTTTCATCCATCCATACCGGCCCGGTATCCTGTGTACTGTAATTTATTTCCAATAAACAGATTAGCCTTGACCAGGGTAGATAAGATGTACACCCCTTAGCCTGAATGCCACCATTTTTCTACTCCAACCCCCACTTAACCTTACCTATAATTAACGAGACCACACTTGAGTTGGAGTAAAACTGGCCAAAGGCAGCCTTTTTATTCATAAATATTAAATATATACATAACATTTTTAACCATAACAAAACCAATTCTCAGTTGCTCCCCCCCCCCCCAGTGGTCTTTGACGGCACTTCCCAACATAACTCAGTTCCACTTCTTCACTGCGGGCCTTTTAACGTACTAGGTCTCCAGCCAGGGATGGACTGGCTATTGGGACTACAGGGAGTTTCCCGGTGGGCCGATGGCTCAGTGGGCCGGTTTCAGTGACAGCGGCCCGCCGCCCCTCCACTCCTCTGTCTCTCCCTTCCCGCAGCGCTCACCACCTCTCCCACCCGCAGCACTCACCTGGGTCGGAACAAAGAAGCAGGGGAGGACCAGAGGAGCAGGGATGACGACAGAGGAGCATGGGGGGAGGGGACAGGCAGCTGACTCAACAGCTATGGCCTGGGACTTTCTCACTTCTGCCTAATCTTGTCCCATAAGGGGGGGCACCGAACTGATTCTATGCCCCGGGTGAAATAATGTCTAGCTTCCCCACTGGTACTGCCTATAAGAGTACCAGTACCAGCCGTTCTACTCTAAGAGAGGGAGAGGGGGCTTGGGTGGCCGGGGGGGTGCGGGAGTTGTCCGGCCGCCATGGGAGAGACCTGTCAAAGTGGGCCAGTCTGGATGAAGTCCAGGACCACATTTTTGTCCCAGTCCAGCCCTGCCTCCAGCCGTGATAACACCAGCTCGGAGACAACCCGTTACCCGCAGTGCCACCATTACCATCTCCAGCTAACCCGTGTTAACTGCACACACCAGGGGGCCCATTCCATCTCATAGGATAGTTACCACCATCAAAGACCACCACCGCCAACTGTCCGCTGCCATGACTTGTACGCTGCGCCGCACCTGAAATAAGGAAATAATTCAACGAAAACAGGGAGGGCGGGAAATTTCTCCTCTCACTGATTTTCCCTGCAGTGTTGCCCGGGTCACCCCTCCTGCCCCTTAACCACTTAAGACCCGGACCATTATGCAGGTAAAGGACCTGCCCAGTTTTTGCGATTCGGCACTGCGTTGCTTTAACGGACAATTGCGCGGTCGTGGGACGTGGCTCCCAAACAAAATCGACGTCCTTTTTCCCCCACAAGTAGAGATTTCTTTTGGTGGTAGTTGATCACCTCTGCGGTTTTTATTTTTTTCTGCTATAAACAAAAATAGAGCGACAATTTTGAAAAAAAAAATATATATTTTTTACTTTTTACTATAATAAATATCCCCCAAAAAATATATATATAAAAAAAATATTTTCCTCAGTTTAGTCCGATACGTATTCTTCTACATATTTTTGGTAACAAAAAGCAATAAGCGTTTATTGATTGGTTTGCTCAAAAGTTATAGCGTCTACAATATAGGGAATAGTTTTATGGCCTTTTTATTAATATTTTTTTTTTTAGTGCCGAATCGCAAAAAGTGCTCTGGTCTTTGGCCAGCCAAATGGTCCGGGGCTGAAGTGGTTAATATGGCCCAATTTTTTTTTTAATGATTTTCTAATTTTTTTATGATGAACATTAAAATTTTAAATGAACTTAAAATGATCCTGTGTTTGTGTTTTCTTTGACAGTGTTAGAAACTAATAACTGATAAATTCCTGTCTAATGTCCTTACTCTCTGTATTTTGCAATAAAGAGATGCCTTCTCACACCCCTTCTGCTGAAATCTAAGATGATAGTACTTGTGATTGTGAAAATTGTCTTCCTGAGTGCAATTACGCCTGAGCCTAATAAATTGTCCCCTAATGGTGGCCATACACTAGATCAGTGGTTCTCAACTTTTCTAGTCCTTGGACCTCTTGATAAAATTTCCCAAGTTGTGGGGACCCCTGACAGTAAAATTATTTTCGTTACATGGGTTGTCAGCAAGACAAGTAATTTGTACACATAACCCACGGGCATTTAGCGCTCCCTGAGTCCCTTCCACTCGTACAGTATTAAAACCCCTTATGGGACATTTTAGGATGTTCCACTCTTTCTCTTTGTTCTTATTTCTTTCCCTTTTATCTCTCTATATCCTAATTTCTTATTTTTCTCCCCCTTTGCTCTCTCTAGCGGTCAATTTTGTTCTTTCTCTTATTCTTTTTCTCCATTTTTCTTTGTTCCTCCCCCTCTTTTTCTCTTCCTTCCATGCATTAGTGGTATTAATGAGTGGCAGTGCTGGGGGGGAGTTGGGATGAGTGGCAGTGTTGGCAGGGAGTTGGGATGAGTGGCAGTGCTGGCGGTGAGTTGGGATGAGTGGCAGTGCTGGCGGGGAGTTGGGATTAGTGGCAGTGCTGGTGGAGAGTTGAGATGAGTGGCAGTGCTGGTGGGGAGTTGGGATGAGTGGCAGTGCTGGCGGGGAGTTGGGATGAGTGGCAGTGTTGGCGGGGAGTTGGGATGAGTGGCAGTGCTGGCGGGGAGTTGGGATGAGTGGCAGTGCTGGCAGGGAGTTGGGATGAGTGGCAGTGCTGGCGGGGTGTTGGGATGAGTGGCAGTGCTGGCAGGGAGTTGGGATGAGTGGCAGTGCTGGCCGGGAGTTGGAATGAGTGGCAGTGCTGGCGGGAAGTTGGGATGAGTGGCAGTGCTGGCGGGAAGTTGGGATGAGTGGCAGTGCTGGCGGGAAGTTGGGATGAGTGGCAGTGCTGGTGGAGAGTTGGAATGAGTGGCAGTGCTGGCGGGGTGTTGGGATGAGTGGCAGTGCTGGTGGGAAGTTGGGATGAGTGGCAGTGCTGGCGGGAAGTTGGGATGAGTGGCAGTGCTGCTGGGGAGTTGGGATGAGTGGCAGTGCTGGCGGGAAGTTGGGATGAGTGGCAGTGCTGGTGGGTGTTGGGATGAATGGCAGTGCTGGCGGGGAGTTGGGATGAGTGGCAGTGCTGGCGGGGAGTTGGGATGAGTGGCAGTGCTGGTGGGTGTTGGGATGAGTGGCAGTGCTGGCGGGGAGTTGGGATGAGTGGCAGTGCTGGCGGGGAGTTGAGATGAGTGGCAGTGCTGGCGGGGAGTTGGAATGAGTGGCAGTGCTGGCGGGAAGTTGGGATGAGTGGCAGTGCTGCTGGGGTGTTGGGATGAGTGGCAGTGCTGGCGGGGAGTTGGGATGAGTGGCAGGGCTGGCAGGGAGTTGGGATGAGTGGCAGGGCTGGCAGGGAGTTGGGATGAGTGGCAGTGCTGGCAGGGAGTTGGGATGAGTGGCAGTGCTGGCGGGGAGTTGGGATGAGTGGCAGTGCTGGCGGGAAGTTGGGATGAGTGGCAGTGCTGGTGGGTGTTGGGATGAGTGGCAGTGCTGGCGGGGAGTTGGGATGAGTGGCAGTGCTGGCGGGGAGTTGGGATGAGTGGCAGTGCTGGTGGGTGTTGGGATGAGTGGCAGTGCTGGCCGGGAGTTGGGATGAGTGGCAGTGCTGGCGGGGAGTTGGGATGAGTGGCAGTGCTGGCGGGGAGTTGGGATGAGTGGCAGTGCTGGCGGGGAGTTGGAATGAGTGGCAGTGCTGGCGGGAAGTTGGGATGAGTGGCAGTGCTGGCGGGGAGTTGGGATGAGTGGCAGTGCTGGCAGAGAGTTGGGATGAGTGGCAGTGCTGGTGGGGAGTTGAGATGAGTGGCAGGGCTGGCAGGGAGTTGGGATGAGTGGCAGTGCTGGCGGGGAGTTGGGATGAGTGGCAGTGCTGGCGGGGTGTTGGGATCAGTGGCAGTGCTGGTGGGGAGTTGGGATGAGTGGCAGTGCTGGTGGGAAGTTGAGATGAGTGGCAGTGCTGGCGGGGAGTTGGGATGAGTGGCAGTGTTGGCGGGGAGTTGGGATGAGTGGCAGTGCTGGCGGGGAGTTGGGATGAGTGGCAGTGCTGGCGGGAAGTTGGGATGAGTGGCAGTGCCGGTGGAGAGTTGGGATGAGTGGCAGTGCTGGCGGGGTGTTGGGATGAGTGGCAGTGCTGGTGGGGAGTTGGGATGAGTGGCAGTGCCGGTGGGGAGTTGGGATGAGTGGCAGTGCTGGTGGGAAGTTGGGATGAGTGGCAGTGCTGGCGGGGAGTTGGGATGAGTGGCAGTGCTGGCGGGGTGTTGGGATCAGTGGCAGTGCTGGGGGGAGTTCTGATCGGCCAACTTAGGTGCTCTTGATCAAGGTCATCTGCTGATCTGAGAACTGTAGTGGGGACTTTTAATAGCAATTCTAATCACAGGTACCGGGAACAGCCTCCAGGGTGACAGTCCTGCTGGATGCACAAGAAAAGGCTGGGAGAGTGGTGCGGGCTTCAGGAACAGCTCAGGATTCTGTGACCCCTGGCAAATTGTAATTCGACCCCGAGGGGGTCCCGGCACAAGTAAAAAATTGTGAAGTTTTTTAACCAAAAAATGTATGTAAAAGTTTAGAAAACGTCAGCCAAACGGATGATTAATTTTAAAGGTTAATGTGTTTCTCGCCCCAACAGTTTGCACTAGGCATATGTGACAAAACAAACAAAAAACAGGTGTCAGGTGAATGATTTATCAAATTTTGGTCATTACACGGCCGAGTGTTCGTTTTTCAACAGGTGTATGGCTAGCATCAGACTGGACACAATTTCATTAAAGGGGTTGTAAACCCTTGTGGTTTTTCATCTCAATGCATTCTATACATTGAGGTGAAAAACCTCTTGTAACGCACCAGCCCCCCCCCCAGAGCCCCCCCTTTTACTTACCTGAGGCCGATCATTCCTGCTCCGGAGACGAGCACACCCGCTCCAGCCAGTTGATCGATAGCAATGCAGCCATTGGCTAGCGCTACTGTCAATTAAATCTAATGATGCGGGAGCCAAGGGGCGGGGCCGAGTCCTGCTGTCTGTGTCAATGGGCGCAGCAGCAGGACATGGGAGCGCGCCCGCACGAGTACACCGAGGGAGAGTGCTTCTCTGACGGGGGCACTCAAGAAGAGGAGGAGCCAGGAGCACCACTGAGAGACCCCAGAAGAGGAAAAAAGGGGCCACTTTGTGCAAAGCCAACTGCACAGAGGAGGTAAGTATAACATGTTGGTTTTTTAGTATACCACTCATTGGCCCGGATTCACAAAGCACTTGCACCGACGTATAACAAGTTACGCCGACATAAGTGCAAATGTGCGCCGTCGTATCTGTGCGCCAGACCCACAAACTAAAATGCGCCTAAAAACAGGCTACACCCCGCCGCTGACGTTACTTGCCTACGCTGGCGTAGGGTGGGCACACATTTAGGCTGGACGCATGGTGGCACTCCCATTGATTAGCCATTCAAATATGCAAATGAGGAAAATACAGCGATTCACGAACGTATTTGCGCCCGACGCAGTGCGCGTAAGTTATACATCCGGCGTAAAGTTAGGCCCCATAAAGAAGGTGCAACCCAGCAGCAGACTTGCAAAGGTCTGCACCAGGGAACACAAGCCGGCGTATTTTACGTATTTTACGTTGGACGTGTGTCTGGCTGGGCGTAGGTTACGTTCACGCCGTAGGCAGTAATCCGGCATAGTTTAGGCAGTTGTTGCGACGTGGTTGTGAGCATGCGCAGAGGGAATGCGTCCACGTCACGGCGCATGCGCAGTTCGTGATACGTATGTGTCTGGCGCTCGGCCCATCATTTGCATGGGGCCACGCCTCATTTGCATGGGTCACGCCCACTTCCACCTACGCCGGCTTACGCCTTAGAAATCCACGCCACGCTGGCGCAGTTTTGGGAGCACTGGCTTGCTGAATTCCATGCTTACCTTTCCGCGCTACGCCGGCGTGGCATACGGCATTTGCGCTACGCCGGCGTAATGTGCGCCCGCTCTCTGTGAATCTGGGCCAATGTGTCCTTACTGTTTGTATATTTATTAATTCTATGATGTAGAAAACAATCAATTCTTTTTCCTTCTTTTTAATGAAGTGTTAATATTGGAAAGAAAAATTAATAAAGAATGAAATATTATAAGTATATATAAATAAATATATATATAAGTAAATATAAATAAGTATAACATGTTTGTTTAAAAAAAAAAAAAAAAACGAACGTTTACATATTCTTTAAGCTTGAGCAAGCATTGAGTATCTGTGAGAAAATGTTGGGTTTTTGGATACTGATTAGGGAAATAGCATACAGGTACACACCAAAATTTTGCATCCATAAAACGTGTATTTTTTTTAGAAATTAGTGATAAACAATGGGGTAGATTCAGGTACCGCTGCGCACTCCTTACGGTACCGCTGCGCAATCTTCATTCACGAAGCAGTAGCCACGTAATTTGCGTGGGCGCTCCTCAAAAATGCCCGGCGTAAGGGCGCGTAATTTAAATGATCCCATAGGGGGCGGGAATCATTTAAATTAGGCGCGTTCCCACGCCGAGCGTAGGGCGCATGCTCCGTCGGGAAACTTTTCCGACGTGCATTGCGGCAAATGACGTCGCAAGGATGTCATTTGCTTCAAAGTGAACGTAAATGGCGTCCAGCGCCATTCACGATTCACTTACGCAAACGACGTAAAATTTAAACTTTGCGACGCGGGAACGACGGGTATACGTAACATTGGCTGCCCCTGCTATTAGAAGGAGCGGCCTTACGCGAAACCCGACTGACGGAAACAACGTAAACTGCGTACGCAGGGCTCGCGTAACGTTGTGAATCGGCGTTAGTATGCAATTTGCATACTATACGCTGACCACAATGGGAATGCCCCCTAGCGGCCAACGTAAGAATGCAGCCTACGATATGACTGGCATAAGAGCCTTATGCTAGTCATATCTTAGGCTGCCGTCGGCGTAACGAGGTTCCTGAATCGGGAGCATTCGTAACGCCGGCGCAAGTAAGCAATTGCGCTGCGTAACTATGGTTACGCAGACGCAATTGCTTCTTGAATCTAGGCCATGTGCACAGGTTTACACGGCATTCGCCATCCTTAAACAATACTTAACAAATATTTTAAAATAAGCAAATATTTTTTATTTAAATTAAATAAAGCACATTGGAGGAGGATTTTCCATTACACAGAAAGAGACGTGATCGTAGGGAACGTAATAATTACAGATTCTATGATTAACTTGCGATTTCCATCTTTTCCATCTTCTCCCTAAACTGGGGTTACCACCTGAAAATTAAGAAATACGTTACTTGTCAAAGTCTCTTGCATTCGGAACAGATTACAAATAGATAGATAGATCTGGTGAGCTGGATGGAGGGGGGTTGTTTTTTTTTATTTATTTTTTTATTGCATCATTGGGTCAAAGGTTGCTCAAATAACCATATACAATATAATCTATGCAGTACCCAATAAAAAAAAAAAAACACTGTGGGCCGGATTCAGATACATTGGAGTATCTTTCAGCGCAAGTTCCGTATTCAGAAAGAACTTGGGGCCAGATTCACATAGCCCGGGCGCAGCGTAACGTAACCGATTTAGGTTACACCGCCGCAAATTTTCTGTCTAAGTGCCCGATCCACAAAGCACTTACCTGAAAATTTGCGGCGGTGTATCCTAAATCCGTCCGGCGCAAGGCGGGCCAATTCAAATGGGGCGGGTACCATTTAAATTAGGCGCGCTCCCGCGCCGGACGTACTGCGCATGCTCCAGACGCAAATTTCCCGACGAACTTTTGTGCGAAATTACGACGCGCCAACGTTTTGTGAATCGCGACGTGAAAAAAAGACTTGCGCCGGAAAAAAAAAAAATAAAAAAAAAATTCAAAAGCGACGCAGGAAAGACGGGTATACTTTTACATGGTGTAGTAAGTTTACATTTTGTAAAAGGTGCCCTATCTTTGCGACGGCAAACTAACACTTGCGGCGACGTAACGACGGGAAAAAGTTTTGTGGATCGCCGTAACTGTTAATTTGCATACCCGACGCTGGTTTACGATGCGAACAACCCCCAGCGGCGGCCGCGGTACTGCATCCTAAGATACGACAGTGTAAAACTATTACACCTGTCGGATCTTAGGGAGATCTATGCGTAACTGATTCTATGAATCAGCCGCATAGATAGAAACAGAGATACAACGGCGTATACCTTTTGTGAATCTGGCCCTTCCGCCCTAAGTTATGGCGGCGTAACGTATGTGGTCTGGCGTAAGCCCGCCTAATTCAAATGTGGATGATGTGGGCGTGTTTTATTTAAATTCACTGTGACCCCACGTATTTGACGTATTTTACGAACGGCGCATGCGCCGTTCGTGAAAAAATCCCAGTGCGCATGCTCAAAATTACGCCGCAAATCGTCAATGCTTTAGACGTGAACGTAACTTACATACAGCCCTATTCGCGAACGACTTATGCAAACGACGTAAAATTTTCAAAATTCGATGCGGGAACGACGTCCATACTTAACATAGGATACCCCTCATATAGCAGGGGTAACTTTACGCCGGAAAAAGCCTAACGTAAACGGCGTAAAAAAATGCGCCGGGCGGACATACGTTTCTGAATCGGCGTAACTACATAATTAACGTAACTACATAATTTGCATATTCCTCGCGGAAATATACGGAAGCGCCACCTAGCGGCCAGCGTAAATATGCAGCCTAAGATACGACACTTACGCCGGTCGAATCTTAGGGAAATCCATGCGTAACTGATTCTATGAATCAGTCGCATAGATACGACCCCGCAACTCAGAGTTACGACGGCGTATCCGGAGATACGCCGTCGTAACTCCGTTGTGAATCCGGGCCTGTGAGATTTAATGAAACCCAGATATGACATTTATACTAAAAACATTAAAAGCTTTGTGAACAGATTACATTTTTTTTGATGAACAATAAGGCCCGGATTCTCGTATGAGTTACGCCGGCGTATCTCCAGATACGCCGTCGTAACTCTGAGTCCGAGCCGTCGTATCTATGCGCCTGATTCTTAGAATCAGTTACGCATAGATTTGTATTAGATCCGACCGGCGTACGTCTCTTACCCTGTCGGATCTTAACTGCATATTTACGCTGGCCGCTAGGGGCGTGTACGCTGATTTACGCCTAGAAATATGCAAATCAGCTAGATACGCAAATTCACGAACGTACTCCCGGCCGACGCAGTACAGATACGCTGTTTACGTTAGGCTTTCCCGGCGTAAAGTTACCCCTGCTATATGAGGCGTACATGAGGCGTACCAATGTTAAGTATGGACGTCGTTCCCGCGTCAAATTTTGAAAATGTTACGTTGTTTGCGTAAGTCGTTTGCGAATAGGGCTGGGTGTCATTTACGTTCACGTCGAAAGCATTGGCTTCTTGCGGGTTAATTTGGAGCATGCGCACTTGGATACTTTCACGGACGGCGCATGCACCGTTCGTAAAAATAGTCATTTACGTGGGGTCACATAAAATTTACATAACACACGCCCACATCTACCACATTTGAATTAGGTGGGCTTACGCCGGCCTATTTACGCTACGCCGCCGCAACTTTCGTTTGAGAATACGGCCTGTAAAAGTTGCGGAGGCGTAACATAAATAGGATACGTTACGCCCGCACAAAGATACGCCATTCTACGTGAATCCGGGCCTAACTTTCTAACCACTTTACATACTAAAATGACATGTGAGCTATAGTTGGACAATGATGTAAAAGTAATCCCTGCCCCTTTCCTTACATGGCTGGGGATTCTTGGCCAGTAAATGGATGGGGGCCGGGTGACGTTACAAATTGTTAAATGAGTTGTAAAGGAAAAAAAAAAATTGCCTAAAATGAATGTCTGCAAGGTAGACAGACAGAATAGTGTAATGATTCTGTTAAAAAACGAGTAAATACCTAATAAATTCCTTCATCTATATCACCTCCGGCGTTCTAGTTTCTGTTTTCTCATTCACTTCCTGGTTTGCGGCGCTCGTTCATGTAAGAACTACATTTCCCAGTATGCATTGCGGCACGCCCAGTAATTCACACCTCCTTGAAGTCTCTAACACGTAGAGAGCGTCCTGCCGCACAGATGTAGTTCCCAGGAGGGGGTGAGCACGTCACTGACCACCGCAGTAAAGCCTCCCGTCACGGTGGTCAGTAACAATCAGACAATCAGGAAGTGAACAGAACAGAGAAGAAATAGAGCAACTTCTGAGCAAAAAACGAACAATGAGGAAGTGAAAAGAGGAATGTCTGCAGCTAAAGGATGCTTATTATTATGAAAAAAAAAAATCCTTTACAACCCCTTTAACCACTTAAGGACCGCCTCCTGCACATATACGTCGACAGAATGGCACGGCTGGGCACGAGCACATACCCGTACGTCCTCTTTAAGTGCCCAGTCGCGGGCGCGCGCCCGCGGCGCACGCCCGCGACCCGGTCCGAAGATCCGTGACCGCGGGACTCGCGGACCTGATCGCCACTGGAGTCCTGCGTTCGGTCCCCGGAGCTAAAGAACGGGGAAGCTGTGTGTAAACACATCTTCCCCGTTCTTCACTGTGGCGCCGTCATCGTTCGTGTGTTCCCTCATATAGTGAATCACAATCAATGACATCACACCTACAGCCACACCCCCCTACAGTTAGAAACACAGATGAGGTCACACTTAACCCCTTCAGCGCCCACTTGTGGTTAACTCCCAAACTGCAATTGTCATTTTCACAGTAATCAATATTATTATTATTATTGCGATTTTTTTTACCAAAAACAGGTAGAAGAATACGTATCGGCCTTAACTGAGGAAAAAAAATAGTTTTTAGATGTTTTTGGGGGATATTTATTATAGCAAAAAGTAAAAAATATAACAAGTGAAATATTTGCGCTGTGAGGTGTTATACAAAATAATGTGTGTGTACATATATAACCACATACATATATAAGTACAAAAGTGGGTGGAAAAAATCCAAAGGGGTGACACTAAGGCCCCATACACACGATAGAATCCATCCGCTGAAATTTATCCGCGAATCGGTTTCAGCGGATCGACGGATTTATCTGTTGATCCGCTGGAACGTACACACTAGCGCCAAAAAATCTCCGCGAACCAGAACGTATGCAACGTAAACCACGTAAGAAGTCACTATAAAGGGGAAGACCAAAGTCAACGGCGCCGCCCTCTGTTCCGCTTTTGCTAGTTCCGTGTTACCGCGTGCTAGTGAAGGTTTGGTTAGAGCCGATTCGTGCTTTTCAGTCTCCGCGTTTTGACAGTAGGTATTCTCGGGTTCAGTGCGTTTGCTTGCGGGTTCGCAGTTGGCATTCGGGCACAGGCTTTCAGCACGTTTCTGCGTACTGTGCGCTCGTATCTGTTTGTCGTGCGTTCTTAGCAGGTTGTGCTGGATTTGGGGGTGCTTTCTGTTGAAGTGTGTTCTTGACTGACCAGCCGGCCGGTTTGAAGCCATGATGGAGCAGCAGCGTCGATTCTCGCGAATTGGTGCTGGTTATGGGATTGCTTATGGCCATGTCCAGCGAACCAGTTGTTTGGGCAGGAACACTGGGAGGAGGCGTTTCTGGACCAAGAATTGGTTGCGCCAGCGTGACCAGTTTCTCATATGCCTCTGCTTAGGGAACTCCAGGAGAATAATCCTGATGACTTTAGGAATTTTCTCCGCATGACGGACCCCGTATTCAACCGTCTGCTGGATCTTCTGTCCCCCTATATCACGAGGCAGGACACTGTGATGCGGCAATCCATCACGGCCGAGCAGAGGCTTATTGCCACATTGCGGTACCTGGCGACTGGGAGGAGCCTGCAGGACCTCAAGTTCTCGACAGGCATCTCCCCAGGCGCTTGGGGTCATCATACCGGAGACGTGTACTGCCATCATACATGTTCTGCAGGAGGAGTATATTAAGGTAAGTTTCCTCATGTTAACATCACAATGTTTTTTTTAAAAATGTGTGAGAAAGTCTAATATTTTTTTCTTCCCTAATAACCATGAGATTGTAATCTGCTGTGTGTGGGATGTTCCCTTTTCTCCCCATGCATGTTGTTAACCTTTATACATGTTTGTTTTGGGCCTACCTGCATATTTTGTCCTTACCCACCATAAACCTGTCCAGCATGCTATCCTAGGCCCAAACCCACCTAGCCAAATTTGTGGTGATTTTTTAGCTAATCCATTGTAGCTCTGCCCCCCCCCCCCTCCTCCCCCCCGAAAATTGTTTATTGCTCTATCATCAGAGGGATGTGGAGTCTGATAATTAAGTGGGCCTATATTTTTGGAAATAAATACTCACTTCACAATGCTTGTAGGAAATGTGAATCCTGTTGTTGATGTTGCACAATGATGGTTTTTGTATTGTGATTGCAATGTTTATGTGCCAAAGTACTAAATCTCTTTTTTTGTTTGTCCCCACAGCTACCCTCCACACCACAGGAATGGCAGTCTGTGGCTTCCCAATTTGCCCAGCGTTGTGATTTTCCGAACTGCGGTGGAGCAATAGATGGGAAACACGTCCGCATTGTGCCCCCACCCCACTCGGGGTCCTACTATTATAACTACAAGGGTTTTCATAGTATCGTGTTGATGGCGGTGGTGTCGGCACAGTATGAGTTTCTATATGTGGACGTGGGGAAGAACGGCCGGCTGTCAGATGGGGGAGTGTTCTCGCAGACAGAATTCTACGATCGTCTACAAACTGGTGGTCTGGCATTGCCACCAGATGAAGATAATGTGGAAGGACTTCCGTTTGTGTTCCTAGCGGACGAGGCTTTCGGGCTTGGACCTCACCTCATGCGGCCTTTTCCCCTGAGGACCCTCACCTCAGAGAGGCGTGTGTTCAATTATCGGTTGTCCAGGGCTCGGAGGGTAGTCGAGAATGCCTTTGGGATCCTCACCAACCGGTTCCGCCTTTTCCTGACAGCGATACACTTGGCGGAATATAAATTGAACACCATTGTATTTGCCTGCTGCATTTTGCACAACTTTTTACGCAGGCATTCCCAGACGTACCTACCCGACAGCGTTTCTGAGGCAAGACTACTCTCAGATCCTCTCCCTGGGCTGGACACTGGTCGCGCTGGCATTGGCACCCAATCTGCTCGTGAGGTACGCGACAAATATGTTGAGTACTTCATGGGTCGGGGGGCCATTGCTATGCCAGATCATATTTCTTTCTAATTCGGCCCCCAAAAGAAAGGAATATTCACAGAACTAATAAATAATTAGACCATTGGACTTTATACAGTTGTTTGTCATTAATGCTTTTTCTCTTTTTATCTGTCTTCCTGTTTCTCACCAAAAATAGTGCACTTCTAGTGCCAAATGTAGGGTTCAGGTTTTAGTAAATAAACACAATTGCACATTATTCACTCATCTCCAAACTGGGTATTCAGCATATAAAATAATCAAGCCACTCATTGTAATGATTTTGTAAAACCTTGTTTTATTGTCAGCTTTTTCTATTTTTTTTTTTTATGAAGATTTTTATTAATAAACATGCCAACATTTTTATTTTGCAAGGTTTTTTTTCTGAATTTTTTTTTTGTTTTCGTCTCAATTTTTTTTTTTTTGGTCCAAACAATTTTTTAGAAAGTTTTTTGGTGTTCACAAACAATGTAGTACAATTGTACCATTTTTCACACAAATATTGTATTTACCAAGTGTAAACTTAACCAAATATTTTTTGGGTCCTAAAATATATATATTTTTTTTCCAATAAAATATTTTTGTGATTTTTGATCTTTTTTCTTTTTTCTTAATTTTTGTGGGTAATTATTATCTAAAATATTGCTCACATTTTTTAAATATATTTGTTCACCCAATTTTATTTATTTATTTTTTTTCTATATTTTCTAATACATTTTTTTGAATTTTTTTTTTAAATATTTAAAAAATATTTATTTTTTATTTTTGGGAACTCCAAAAAAAAGATTGATCTCATTTTTGGGATAGATGTGTTAACCAATCTTTTTTTTGTTAACTAATTTTTTTGGTTTTTATTAAATTTTATATTTTTTTTTTACTTTTTCTGTTTTGTATGGCTTGTTGATTGGAAGCCATTTTTATAATCAAAAAAATAAAACATGTCCCAAAAACTGAAACCACAAATGTGTCACTTTTACCTTCCCAATAACAGTCATGGTGTGAGTTCACACCTGAACACGCCAAAATTTGAAGATGCACACATTCAGTGCAATTCGTCAAATGTCAGTTCTACAACATAGAAACACAGACAAAGGGCGACATGTGCTATCTGCCATCATGGGTGATCAATGTCTGTGTTTTGTGGGAGCAAACCCTTCCTCGAAAACTACTTGAGAATCGAGGAGGGGGTTGTACCCACAAAGCACAGATAATCGATATTCTGTGATGGCAGATAGCACATGTTGCCACACTGTGTGTGCATCTTCAAATTTTGGCGTATTGCTGAGTCACAAAATAAAACAGGTTGGGGGATGGGCGGGGGGGGGGGGGTGTTCAGTCTTTGACACGGCCCATCATGTCAATGATATTTTTATAGTTCTGTTCTATAACCATCATTTTTTGGCGCATAGTTTCCAGCTCTGTGCAGCACTCCAAAAATAAATTTTTGACATGCTGTTCCATGAGAAGCATTCTTTGGCGCATATTGTCCATCTCAGTGCTGCACTCCATAACCTGCTGGATAATTATCTGTGCACTTGCGGCTGAAAAATGATGAACAACATCTTCATCCCCTACAAAATGAAGCAAAAAAAAAAAATGTTAAAAGCCTATCTACATCTATATAGGGTTTCCACCTCATCCCTTTAAACCAGAACACATATTAATTTCACAGGTTCTGTGGCTGATTAAGGTGGTAATTAAACTCACCTGGTGCCATATCAGCATTACATTAGCCACAGAACATGTGTAATCCATATGTGTTCGGGATTAAAGGGATGAGGTGCCAACCCTATCTACATCTGTTTTGCCCTATAAAGCTGGGGTGACACTGACCTGATGGTGTGCGAATTTCCTCCTCCTCCACCACTTCTCCATCTTCAATAACTCCTCCATCTTCAAACACTTCCCCCTCATCTTCCAGCACTCCTCCTTCTTCTTCTTCCATCAATCCACCATCTTCAAATTCGCACAACTCATCTTCATCAAATTCCTCCTCATTTTCAACTACGACTAAATTCAAAATGACTCCATCCTCCTCTCTTCCTTCCTCCTCTCCTTCCACATCCTCCTCTCTTCGTTCCCCATCCTCCTCTCTTCCTTCCTCCTCTCCTTCCACATCCTCCTCCTCCACATCCTCCTGTCTTCCTTCCTCCTCCTCCTCCACATCCTCCTGTCTTCCTTCCTCCTCCTCCTCCACATGGCCAGATGGTTCATTTCTTGCGTGTCTGGCCCTCTCTGCCTCCTCAAAATGCTGGCGTCTTCTTTCCCCTATAAATAACACAAAAACAATATGTTTACTCATCAGCACACAGATATTGTAGAGCAGAAATCGCACACATTGCATAGAAGTATAGAGGCTTTTTTTGGTTAGAATTTTGTTGTCTTATCACCCCAAACCTACATTTTTTGATGACTTCTAGGCCAAGCTCTGATTCAGTCCCTTTTTAGCAAAGTGACACACATGGATGTTCCCCCCTTAAAATTTTGAGCTGAGACCATACAAATTTTAGTGTAATATTTAGGGGGAGACACAGGTACTCTGGATTCCAGATATGAAAACACCTGCTTAGTAGCACTGTTTGCATTTCCCATTCTAGGATTCGAATTTTATAAAAATATATTTTTACACAATGTTTACAAACAATGTTTTTGGCCAGAGAGGCATGTCCAGTTGTGTTGTTCCTGGGCCAACATCGTATTTGTGAGAAGCAATCTGATGTGAACGAGGTTTCCTATTAACACTCGTTGGCCAAGCAAATTATATTTTAAAAAAAAATTCTATTTCAACATGTGTTCAGAAGTACAACCAGGCCAAGGATACAGATGTAGAAATGTACCTGACCAAACATTAAACTAATAAAATTGCCCCCCCCCCCCACAAACAAAAAAAAACTTACTTTTCTTGAGGATTTTTTTAATTTTCTTTAATTGATGTGGCTCCCGGAGTTTCAAGTCGGACCACCGCTTCCGTAGCTGCTCCCTGGACCTGGTGATCCCGAACATCCTCTGCATTCTCCTTGCCACCTTGTCCATAATTTTCCCCTTCCTGCGGTTTGGGGTCTTGTATGGGCCATATTGCCCATCATAGTCCTTCCTCCGCATTATTTCGACCAGCTCCACCATTTCGGCAAAAGCCATATTAGTGGCCTTATAATGTTTTGGCCTGGATCGCGACGTTCCTGCCTCTGTCACTTCACTTGAGGCCTGAGAGCCCCGTGCACGCTTGTGTGACATCGCCATCTTTCCTTCCCACAGAGATTAGGGGTGTGGAAAAGAGGAAATGTCCCATCATGGGCGGGGACGAGGGCGGCGGTTCATGCATACGCGGAGTGTAGAGAATGAATAAGACGTGATTACGTAGGTTACGCGGAGATTATTCGCTCGTTTCACAGAAGTTACATAGTTCACGCCATATTTTTGGAGATAACATTGATTAGGGGGCATGGCAAAGGTGACGAAGGCGGTGTGTCACACACACGCGGAGTGTATTAAAGGGAACCTACGTGATTACGTAGGTTACGTGGAGATTATTAGAACATTTGACAGAAGTTACACAGTTAACGCCATATTTTTAGAGTTAACATTGATTAGGGGGCATGGCAAAGGTGACGAAGGCGGTGTGTCACGCACACGCGGAGTGTATAAAAGGGAACCTACGTGATTACGTAGGTTACGCGGAGATTATTTCAGCGTGCTTCACGAGGAGCTAGAGATAATAAGGTAAGAAATTACAACATGGGATCAGCAGAGGCCTAGAAACTTGAGAGCCATGGGATTGGGGTTTTGTCTGTTGTTTGCACCATTTTAACGCTACTTATGTTTCTTGTGTCCCCAAAACGGTATTTACTTCTCACAATGCTTTCACACATCACTTAAATCTAGATGTGAAGAATGCTCTACCTATTTGTACTTTTTGCCAGGTGTATTGTGATCATGTAAGTATTGTTCTGTGTTGGTTGGCCAGAGGTTATTAGGAAGTGTATTTATATGTCAGGAATGATGAGGGGCATGCTAGGTACACATGAAATAGTGCCTTGAGGAATGGTCAAAATAGTAAAAATTGTGGATGGTTCTAGATTACACGTATTTAGCAAACTTTTTTCAAAAAGGGTCTGCATGTGAACTCATTTTTGGTCACAACAATGGGGCAGAGCTGGCCAGCATTTTAGCTGCAGGAGACACTGTGTTTGCATAGTACTTGATAAATCTGGGGCCACATATTATTACAATGTGAATGCTGCACATTTTTTACTGCTTATTTATTTTGGTTTTAACAGTGTTAAGCTTGAAAATTGGCAAAAGAAATTACAGCAAACCATGGACCAGATCGTGGGGAAAGAAAATATTAGTCGCCTAATTGAAAAGTTTCGTGAAATGCCCCTACTTTGGGATACAAAACACCCACACTATTCTAAGCGGGACCGACGAAGGGCAGCACTTGATGAGATTGCTACATACATGCAGACATGGGTTCCCGGCTGCACAGGCAACATAGTCAAGAACAAAATGAACAACCTGAGGGCCGCATACCGAAACAAAAAAAGAGAACTACGTGACCAAAGATCAGGAGCAGCAGCAAGTGAGTCCACGGAGCCCAGTCTGTGGTACTACCAAGAGCTGGAGTTTTTGGGGGATCAAATGGAGGGCCAGCGATCAATGTCAAGCCTTCCTCGCAGACGGCATCGCATCAGACCTTCCACGGATCACCACAGCCAGGAGGAGTACAGTGAGGGGCTGGCTAGCATGCAGCAAAATCTGCGACTCTCCACTTCTTCTGAGGTAGAGTATTTTTCTAAATATTTTTGGGCTGCTAATTCTTGTTTGTTTATTGAGTTGATATTGTAATCCCAAAAGAAAAAATGGCCTAGAAAAGTCGTGGGCATAAAAATAGGGGTCATGGATGCCAAGTGCAGGGATCAGAAGGAGAGTCTATTCAAGTTTAAAGTAAGATAAAACAAACCAGTCTAGAGCATAAAAATGTGTGTGATTTGCTTGTGCCAAATTGTAAAACATGTCCCTTTTTTTGCCACAGGAAGAAGTGAGCAGCCATGACTTTTCGGCTACTGATGCGGAGATGCATGCCAGCCACGAGGAAGGGGTCAGTGGCAGCCAGGAGGAGGAGGCCGGGCCCAGCACCAGTCAGGAGGGCCCCAGGCCCAGGGTCAGCACCACCAGGCAAGTCCCTCCCCCCCGGGTCAGGCAAGCAGGCCTAATGAGGCACAGGAGGGAAGTTGAGGACGCTAGCCTCGAGATGATCCGGGAGGCTAGCGCCTTAATGAGGGCCCCCCTCAACCCCACTGAGGCCTACAGTGCCTACGTGGCGCATGAACTGTCAGAAGCGGGGGAGGCCGATCAGAGGCGTGCCAGGAACCTGGTCAACCAGGTGATTTTATGGATGCACCAGGGCTGGCTGACCAATGAGACCGAGCTCAGTGACCCGGCCCATCCTGCCCAACACCTGTTACCTCCTCCTGCTGCCACATCATCCCCACCTGCAAAGGGCCGTGGATGGGTCCGTGGAAGATCTGCTGCAATGCAGGCTGCAAGGAAGGTTACTACTACAAGGAACAGGAGAAGATGATTCCCGGCCTTCCATTTGATCCCCCAAAAACTTTGTTTTTTTTGGACTACCACAGCCTGGGCTCCATTGGCTCACTTGCTGCTGCTCCTGGTTTTTGTTTTTGTGGTTGTTCTTTTTAGTTCTCGGTATGTGGTCCTCAAGGTTTGCCATTTTGTCCTTGACTATGTTGCCTGTGCAGTCTGGAACACAAGTCTGCATGTATGTTGCTATCTCATCAAGTGCTGCCATTCTAGGTAATTTATTTTTGTTTATGGCCAAAATAAATGGTTATTTGATTTACTGAAATACCTTGTCTATTGTGTTTTAATACTGTGGTGATTAGGCATGAAACATTTTAGCAAATAATATGTGTCATTTAGAAAGGACACCAACTCCTTGGGGGGGGGGGGGGGGGGGTACATTTGGTGTACCAACTTGGTAAAACAAAAAAGGAAAAACACACGCCAAAATAAAATGGTGACATAACTTGACCAAAAAAAAGAGAAAAAAAATGTGCAAGAAAAAACAACGGTGACATAAATTGCACAAAAAACAAAAAAAAGTGCAAGAAAAAACAATGGTGACATAAATTGCACAAAAAAAAATATAATAAAAAAATGTGCAAGAAAAAACAATGGTGACATAACTTGACAAAAAATAAATAAAAACAAATACAAAATAAACAACATTAAATTTAAAAAAAATAACAGAAACATAGACATGTGGAGGACAAAAAGAAAGTTACAACATCTGGATAGATAGCATCAGCAAGAGAACGGGTTTATTCTAGCAAGAGAACGCAGAAAAAACAAGAGGCAATAAACGACACACTAGATATTTAAAAGGACGAATGTGCCATATCACAAACAAACGAGAGTTTTACCTGAACGAGCGCTCCCATCCCCTTATTTTGTCTGAGCATGCGCGGGGTTTTTATCCGCGGATATTGTGTACTAACCAACGGATCTGTCCGTCGGATAGATTCGCAGCGGATAGATTTGTTAGCATGTCATCAAATATTTTATCTGCTGGGATTTTTTAGCGGATAGATTCTATCGTGTGTATGGGGCCTTGGAGTGGATCCGGCAAGGACGGAGCAATGAGGATCGGGCTGAAAATTGTAATCTTCTTTCTTCTCCTTTTGGGATCAGTCACTCTTCTGTGTTTTAATGTCATTGTACCCGAGGAGGATACATCCCAGAGGATACATTCCAGAGGATACATTCCATAGGATACATCCCAGAGGATTCATTCCAGAGGATTCACTCCAGAGGATACATTCCAGAGGATACATTCCATAGGATACATCCCAGAGGATACATCCCAGAGGATACATTCCAGAGGATACATTCCAGAGGATACATTCCAGAGGATACATCCCAGAGGATACATCCCAGAGGATACATTCCAGAGGATACATTCCAGAGGATACATTCCAGAGGATACATTCCAGAGGATACATCCCAGAGGATACATCCCTGAGGATATATTCCAGAGGATACATTCCTGAGGATACATCCCAGAGGATACATCCCAGAGGATACATTCCTGAGGATACATCCCAGAGGATACATTCCAGAGGATACATCCCTGAGGATACATCCCAGAGGATACATTCCAGAGGATACATTCCAGAGGATACATTCCAGAGGATACATCACAGAGGATACATTCCAGAGCATACATTCCAGAGGATACATTCCAGAGGATACATTCCAGAGGATACATTCCTGAGGATACATCCCAGAGGATACATCCCTGAGGATACATCCCAGAGGATACATTCCAGAGGATACATTCCTGAGGATACATCACAGAGGATACATCACAGAGGATACATCACAGAGGATACATTCCAGAGGATACATTCCTGAGGATACATCACAGAGGATACATCACAGAGGATACATCACAGAGGATACATTCCAGAGGATACATTCCAGAGGATACATTCCAGAGGATACATTCCTGAGGATACATTCCAGAGGATACATCCCAGAGGATACATTCCAGAGGATACATCCCAGAGGATACATTCCAGAGGATACATTCCAGAGGATACATTCCAGAGGATACATCCCAGAGGATACATTCCAGAGGATACATTCCAGAGGATTCATTCCAGAGGATACATTCCAGAGCCGTACAATAGATAAAGAGGGTCGGGACTTCAAATGAGCTGTGTATATTGTGTCTAATCGAAGGAGTCAATATGAAACATGAACACGTTTTTATTTGTTTGCCATGATTGAGTAGGTACATGGCAGACAGGCTTCTGTTTACTATTAGGGCGTCCCTCAGTTAAAATGGTCTCTCCATAGCCCTTCCGCCTTTTGCCCTTAGTCAAGATGGAGCCGCGGCGTTATTTGAGGGCATACGTGATGATGCGGACACAGCAGACAATCCCAGACGGCATCCCGTAGTGACGAAACACGTAGGGTGTGGCCTGTAGTTCGGACGTCATCACGCCTCTCCATACGGAGATAAACGGTCACGGCAAGTTAAACTAGCGGATGAAGCCTGGAGGAGACACAGCGAGACACCGTGTTCTTTCTATTATATACCGCACGATACTGCCAACTATTTGTAAGAGCAATACCTTCTCTTTTATTAAACATGCTGTAACGGCTACCCAGCTAGGGAGAGGGTCTCAGCCATTGGAGAAGTCCTTTTCCCTGGCAAGCTGCGATATGCAAGTACCGCCGCTATCCCCGTCCAATAGATCCAGAGAGAGAGCGAGAAGACTCTTTATTTTCCAGTACACAGCACACTTTTATACAGAATTTGGAACATCCCACCCCCAACAACCGCTTTCCCATTGGTCAATTGTAAAGTATATACAGTCTTCACTCAGGTCCTCCTTGACCATGCAAATGAGGACTTGAAATAGTCAACAGGGATTGGTCCAATAGCTTGGATAGAAAGACTTGTGTATTGAGACAGAAGCCCCAGGGGGTAATCAATGTACACAATAACCCGGTCTACTTAATTACTACCTCTGAGAGGTTACATTCTTTTAGAACAATACAAAGTCCCTTAGCGTAAACACATACATCTTCAAACACACATTCTAAAAGTCATTTAGAGGAGATAATTCTCTCCTAGAGACATCCCGTCTCCGACAACCGCTCTCAACCTGCAGAACACAATAAAAGGTATTTCACAAGACGGCTCCACTTAGCATTTCAATAGACTGAGCTAAGCATTGAATGGTCATTGTCCTATTGACCTAGTCAGGACAAAATTAACCACTTGTAATGTGTCCAGTACCTTCTGCAATGAACTGTCAGTAATGTCCCATCTTCTGAAATACATAGTTCCGTTACACATACGTCACAGTAATACACCATGGGGTCTCTCTTGTTTGTATTCCCCAGTCACTGCTTTCATCTGTTCAAACCGGTACCAGCTGTGGGTCTATAGGGAGACTTTAAATCCCTGCGTTTTGATTGACCGCCGTGATAGTGGTCACTTTTTGGGGTAAGGAGACTATATTACCAGCACTTGGGTGCCTCCACTGGTGGAAGGAAGCTTTTCTTATCTCCTTTTTTTGCATAATTTCCTTACAAAGACTGACTTACTTCACGAGTGAACTTTCAGGATTCATCCATTAGCACTTATTCATTTGCTGCTTTGGGACTTTCATATAATTTATTATATTTTCCTTTCTTCACAGCATGCTTTATCAAAATTTTTTTTTTAGTTATCATGACTGTTGTATTTTAGATACATATGTTATGTCCTTTGTATCACGGAGTTGCATAAGCTCCCAGGTGCTGAGTTTGCAACTTCATTGTTGCTCACTATTTTAGTTGTTTACATTTATTAACCACTTAAAGGACCCCTTCACACCGATATAAGTCGGCAGAATGGCACGGCAGCGCACAATCCCGGACCTGTACGTGATTCCTTAAGCCCAGCCGTGGGGTCGCGAGCGACCTGTCACGTGTCTTAGGCGATCGCCTACAGGGAGGGGCTGCCAAAAGGCGATATATGACTATTCGCCTTAGCAGCCCCTCGGCGGAAGGAGGAAGTGGGACAGGAAGTCCCATTCCTCCTGAAGCCCCCACTCCCCCCCCCCCCAAAAAAAAATTACATGCCAAATGTGGCATGTAAGGGGGCGTGGAGTGGATTAAGCGGAAGTTCCACTTTTGGGTGGAACTCCGCTTTAATGATAAAGTAAGTCGTACTCATCAAGATTCGGTATATTGAACAATTTATGTGAACAATGTATATTGTAAGTGAATCTTGTACAAATTTAAAAGTTTTATATTTGAGGAAAAATTTAATAAAAAGAAATTGAAAACAAAAGAAATCTCCATTTGTGGGGGGGGGGGAATCAATTTTGTTTGGGTGCCACGTCGCACGACCGCGCAATTGTAAGCTAAAGCGACTCAGTGCCGTATCGCAAAAAAATGGCCCGGTCATTGAGCAGACAAATCTTCCGGGGCTGAAGTGGTTAAAGTCCCAATACCCAATTGTTCCTTGTTCTATCATATCTCCAGGATGTGGTGCTGATTATCAGCTGGAATAATTTATTATAATCTAATGCATGCTAGTGGCCAATAGAATTTATTAACGCCAGACACGAGAACATGCATTAACCACTTAAGGACCGCCTAACGCCGATATACGTCGGCAGAATGGCACGGCTGGGCACAATCACCTATGGGTACGTCCCCTTTAAGTACCCAGCCGCGGGTCGCGCGCGACCCGGTCCGAAGCTCCGTGACCGCGGGACGCGTGGACTCGATCGCTGCCGGTGTCCCGCGATCGGTCACAGGAGCTGAAGAATGGGGAGAGCTGTGTGTAAACAAACCTTCCCCGTTCTTCACAGTGGCAGTGTCACTGATGGTCTGTTCCCTGATATAGGGAAAGACGATCAATGATGTCACACGTCCAGCCCCGCCCCCCTACAGTTAGAAACACATATGAGGTCACACTTAACCCCTACAGCGCCCCCTAGTGGTTAACTCGTAAACTGCAATTGTCATTTTCACAGTAATCAGAGCATTTTTATAGCACTTTTTGCTGTGAAAATGAGAATGGTCCCAAAAATGTGTTAAAAGTGTCCAAAGTGTCCGCCATAATGTCGCAGTCACGAAAAAAAATCGCTGATCGCCGCCATTAGTAGTGAAAAAAAAATATTAATAAAAATGCCATAAAACTATCCCCTATTTTGTAAACGCTATAAATTTTGCGCAAACCAATCGATAAACGCTTATTGCGATTGTTTTTTTACTAAAAATATGTAGAAGAATACGTATCGGCCTAAACTGAGGAAGAAAAAAAAATGTTATATCTTTTTTTGGGGGATATTTATTATAGCAAAAAGTAAAAAATATTGATTTTTTTTCAAAATTGTCGCTCTTCTTTTGTTTATAGCGCAAAAAAATAAAAACCGCAGAGGGGATCAATTACCACCAAAAGAAAGCTCTGTTTGTGGGGGGGAAAAAAGGACGCCAATTTTGTTTGGGAGCCATGTCGCACGACCGCGCAATTGTCAGATAAAGCATTGCAGTGCCGAATCGCAAAAATGGGCAAGGTCCATTAGCTGCATAATGGTCCGGAAGAATAATAATAATGGTCCCAAGAAGAGGAAAGACCTTGGGCTTCCCCAGTGACGTAGCAGAGGGTACGTCAGAGGGTGCGGGGTCACGTGACGGGTGGCCCTGCCTCCTCTATATAAGAAATGTCACAGCTGCAGCGCGTCATTCACTGGGCTGTGCCCAGCGGTAAGAGGAGGTCGGGGATGCTGCGCTGGATGGATGGATCTTCTCATCGCCGGAGCGGAGATCACCCGACGCAGGATCTTCTCATCGCTGGAGATCACCCGCAGCCGTCGCAGGATCAGGACAACGCAGGAAGCCGGGAACGAGTGGATTATCACCGCTGGAGGTTTTTTTTTTTTTTTTAATAAAGGACTTTATTCTATGGTGTGTGTGTGTTTTTTTACAAGACTTTACACTTCCTTTCGTGAAATGGTAGGGGTACAGTGTACCCCATTACCATTTCACACAGGCGGGGGGGTCAGGATCTGGGGGTCCCCTTTGTTAAAGGGGTCTTCCAGATTCTGATAAACCTCCCGCCCGCAGACCCCCACAACCACCGGGCAAGGGTTGTGGGGATGAGACCCTTGTCCCCATCAACATGGGGACATCCTCCCCATGTTGAGGGCATGTGGCCTGGTGCGGTTCAGGAGAGGGGGGGGGGGCGCACTCTGTCCCCCCCTCTTTTCTGCGGCCGGCCAGGTCAACGTGCTCGAATAACGGGTCTGGTTATGGATATTTAGGGGGAACCGCACGTCATTTTTGTTTTAAATTGACGGCGGGGTTCCCCTGAATATCCATACCAGACCTGAAGGGTCTGGTTATTGAATTTGCGGGGACCTCCGCACATTTTTTTTTTCCCGAACTCCGATCCCGGACCCGAACTTTTTTCAATTATTCGGGTCCGGGTTTCGGGAAAAACCCAAAGTCCGTACCGAACCCGAACTTTACAGTTCGGGTTCGCTCAACCCTAGTTATGGTCTGTTAAAACGAACACGAAAATCCCTGAAATTCGGATGAAAACGAATGCACGTGTCTATTATTTTGCTATTTATCTTTTTTATAGAAAATCTTTTCAGGTAAATGTTAAGCTTTAACTAAAATACAAAGAGCTATTTTGTTCTTTTTCTACAACTAAATAAACCCGAAGTACTAAATCTCCGCACTGCGCGTCTTTATAAACCGGTCACAGAGGGCTCCGAGCTGCTGCACCGGCAGACACGGCAGCTCACACCATGTAGTGTGGTGTACAGAATTTTTTTCCCTCTGTCTTTGTTCAGATTTAAGGAAACATTTCATTTTGTAAAAAAATGTGGCTTATTTTATTTCTGTGTTTAACATTATGTGAGATCAATATCCACAGTCCATCGCCAGCTTGTCACCTCCAGATCGTACCGGCCTACGAGGATTATGAATATGTTCAGGATGGAGACATCATCATCGGAGGAGTCTTCACCGTCCACTGCCTCATGGCCGGGTACAAGATCCGCGAGAAGCCGAATCTCACCAGCATGTTCTGTATAAAGTACGTAACTTAAAGAAAAAAGCCTTTTGATACTCATATCTGTAAGGTAATGAAGTACAGTAAAACCTTGGTTTGAGAGCGTTTTGCAAGACAAGCTAAATGTTTTAATACATTTTGCCTTGATATACAAGCGATGTCTTGATATAAGAGTAGCGTCATGTCACAACTGAGGCCCCATACACACCATAGAATCCATCCGCAGATAAATCCCAGCAAATGGGTTTCAGCGGATAGATCCTATGGTGTGTACACGCCAGCGGATCTGTTTCCGCGGATATTTCTCCCCTGGGATGGATTCCAGCAGATCGGATATTTGCTGACATGCTAAACAAATCCATCTGCTGGAATCCATCCCAACGGATGGATCCGCTCGTCTGTACAGACTCACCGGATCCATCCGTCCAAAGGGATTCCCGCACGCGTCGTAATGATTTGACGCATGCGTGGAATTCCTTATATGACAGTGTCGCGCCCGTCGCCGCGTCATAATCGCGGCGACGGCGCGACACGTCATCGCCAGAGGATTTCCGAGCGGATTTCAATGCGATGGTGTGTACACGCCATCGCATAGAAATCTGCAGAAATCTTTGAGAGGATTTATCCGTGGAAACGGTCCGCTGGACCGTATCCGCGGATAAATCCTCTCGTGTGTATGGGGCCTAAGTATAAAAGAGAAGAGAGGCGCCTCTAAGGCCCCGTACACACGACCAAACATGTATGCTGAAACTGGTCCGCGGGCCAGTTTCAGCATACATGTTCGGTCGTGTGTAGGCGCGAGCGGGCCGAATTCCAGCAAACATTTGCCCGCCGGGCCTTTTCCCAGCGGGCAAATATTCCTGGACGTGTTTTAAAACCGTCCGCTGGAATCCTGCCCGCTCGGACATGTACTGTCGTCAGTACAGACCTACCATACATGTCCGAGCGCCCGCCGTCCCTCGCATGCGTCGAATGACTTTGACGCATGCGTGGAAGCCTTTAAATGGCAGCCCCGCCCACGTCTCCGCCGCGTCATCGTCGCGGCAACAACGCGGACACGCCCCGCGTATTGTTTACGCGCGGACTTCTGTACGATGGTTAGTACAACCATCGTACAGAAGCCCTCTGGCAGGCATGTACGGTGAAAACGGTCCGACGGACCGGTTTCATCGTACATGTTTGCTCGTGTGTACCGGGCCTTAGTGTAGTAATATGGTTACATTTAATGAAGGGACAACATTTAGCAACTTATTGCTACACTTAGGCCCCTTTCACACGTACGGACCGTATGTCCGCATTTTCATCCGTCCTTTTGCGGATGAAAACGGGACATACATGGGTCCCTATGTGATAAACGTAAACGGGGGGAACTAAAGCGCTGGCCAAAACTGACAATGTGAGGAATGAAAATTGTGAACAATAATAATAGAAGAAAAATTAATGCAGCTCAAATCTAAAATGTACTAACGACAAAAGAGTGAAATGAATAATGCTGGATGATGAGCGCAAAAATTAGTGAATAGTGCATACACAAACAATGTAAATATAATCCCCTATTAGGGAAATAAAACCAAACAATAATAATAATAATAATTATACATGAAAACCCATAGCCACTCAAGGGCGCTATGGCAGTGATGCAAGCAAAAGTGAACGAATAAGTCCTGTGTTGCAAAAGATAAAATTGAATAGTGTCCCAAAAAAAAGCAAAAGCAGCAATGAACTTGTGCATCCAAGTGTAAATGTTAGACACAATCCCACCGGCAGCTGGGCTCACAGAGCGCTTACCTTCCTGATGTACAAAGACAGCATATAAATCCTCAGATAGAGACTGAACAGCCTTCTCCCCGCTCGGATTGCAGCAGCTCGTCCGAGCGGGGAGAAGGCTGTCGGAAGGCTGCGGACGGAAGAAAATCCTTTTTTTTTCTTCCGTCTGGCGGATCGGATCGGATGAACACGGACATACGGTCCGTGTTCGTCCGATCCCCCCATAGGGGAGAGCGGAGGAAAGACAGGGCGGTCCCTGCACAGTGTGCGGGGACCGCCCTGTCAGCTGCCAGCTCAGCGGGGATTTTACGGAGGATCCCCGCTGAGCTTTTGCGGACACACGGAGGCGGATCATTACTGATCATTACTGATCCGCCCCGTGTGAAAGGGCCCTTAGAGGCGCCTCTCTTCTCTTTTATACTCTGTAAAAAAAAAAATGCTTTGATATACAAGCGCTTTGGATTACAAGCATGTTTCTGGAATGAATTATCCTCGCAATCCGAGGTTTCAGGCCCCATACACACGATAGAAAATATCCGCGGAAACAGATCCGCTGGAGTGTACACACCATAGGATCTATCCGCTGAAACCCATTCGCTGGGATTTTTCAGCGGATGGATTCTATCGTGTGTACGGGGCCTTACTGTATTTTTATATAATAAAATGAAAGAGAAACACTCACTTCTACAATGTTCACTTATAACACAATAATAGATAGTAAGCTCTAGACATGTGCAGGATGAAAACATTTGTTTCGATTCGTTATTTAATTAAATTAGTTTAGTTAAGTTTGTTGCATTCATTACATTTGTTTTCGGGATTCATTTCGCATTCGAAAAAAATTCTACCGCATTCGAAAACAAATCTACCGAATAAAAAAAAAACAATCAAATTCGAAATAATGCTACCACATTTAAACGAAACTATATATAACCATTTCCTGAAATTCGAAATTCGTATAGAATGAATTTGAATTAGAATAGAAAAGATTTGAATAGAATAGAAAATAATATAAAAGAATAGACTAGAAAAACAATAGAACAAAAGCGAATAAAATATTATATTTTATTTTATTCTGTTCTATTGTTTTTCTAGTTTATTAACTTTTCTATTATTTTCTATTTTATTCAAATCTTTTCTATTTCAATTCGATTTCATTCTGTATGAAATTCGAATTTTGGAAAATGGTTATATGTAAAAAAAAAATCGAATGTGGTAGATTTTTCGAAACTAGTAGATTTTTTTCAAATGCGGTATTTTTTTCAAATGCGGTAGATTTTTTTCTAATCTAATAACATTTTTAAAATTTGATAGACTTTTTATTAATTCGGTCAAAATGTTTTCAAATTCTAATATGAAACTAATCTTTTATAATCTTTTCTCTTCAAATTCGATTTCATTCAATAAGAAATTCGAATTTTGTATAAAATGAATTCAAATTCGAATAGAAAAGATTAGAATGGAATAGAAAAGAAAAACAAGAGAATAGAATCAAATATAATATATATTATAATTGATTCTACTCTGTTCTATTGTTTTTCTATTCTTTTATATTTTAAATTCCATACATTTTAATTATTTTCCAATCTATTCTAGAATTCAAATTTATACTATTCGAATTTCGGAAGACTGTCATGTTCTATTTTATTACATTCTATTAACTTCTATTCTATTCTTTTTGATTCTATTACTTTATTGCAGGGGTGCCCAACCAGTGGCCCGGGGGCCACATGTGGCCCGCGGAGCCCTCTGATGTGGCCCACGACCTCCTGCTCTGGGATGGAATAGAATACTGTTATTAAAGGTCAGTTTATTACTAAAATCACAGTGGCCCGGATTCAAAGAGATCTGCGCTCTATTTGCGGAGGCGCAGGGCAATGATTTTGCCCTGCGCCCCCGCAAATATTTTGCGCTGCCCTCGATTCACGGAGCAGTAGCTCCGTAAATTGCGAGGGCGCGCCGGCAAAATTGCCCGGCGTAAGCGCGCGCAATGTAAATGATCCCGCCGGGGGCAGGAATCATTTAAATTAGGCGCGTTCCCGCGCCGATCGTAAAGTGCATGCGCCGTCGGGAAACTTTCCCGACGTGCATTGCGGCAAATGACGTCGCAAGGACGTCATTTGCTTCAAAGTGAACGTGAATGGCGTCCAGCGCCATTCACGTATCACTTACGCAAACGGCGTGAAATTCAAATGTCACGACGCGGGAACGGAGGGTATACTTTAGCATTGGCTGCCCCTACTATTAGAAGGGGCAGCCTTACGCTAAAGACGCCGTACGGAAACTCCGTAACTTGCGTACGCAGGGCCCGCGCAACATTGTGAATCGGCGTAAGTATGCAATTTGCATACTATACGCTAACTACAATGGGAGCGCCCCCTAGCGGTCAACGCAAGAATGCAGCCTAAAATCTGCGTGGCATAAGAGCATGGGGTCACGCCTCATTAGCATGGCTCACGCCCACTTCCACCTACAACAACTTACGCCTTGGAATCCCAGCGCAGATTTGGGAGGAAGCGTTTTGTGAATTCAGTGCTTGCCTCTCTGCGCTGCGTCGGCGTAGCGTAAAGGAGATACGCTACGGCGGCATAAATATGCGCCAGTGTCTGTGAATCCCGGCAATGATTGCTGTGGCATAGCATCAAATAGAATTGCGATTTTATTTTGTCCATTCAGAAAATGGCAAATAACTTGGTTGTTAAAGCGGAGCTCCACTGAAAAATATTAAAAACCAGCAGGTACAAATACTGAAGCTGCTGACTTTTAATATCGGCACACTTACCTGTCCTGGGGTCCAGCGCCGTCCGCAGTAGAGGACGAGCGATCGCTCATCACTCTGCTGCCCCCCCGCCATCCTCGGTGAGGGAACCAGGAAGTGAAGCGCTCCAGGTTCACTGCCCGGTTCCCTTCGGTGCATGCTCGAGTCGCGATGTGCCGTGCTGACTGGTTCCCGTTGTGTACTGGGAGCCGAGTGTTTCCCAGAACACAACGGGGGGACGGGGATGGGAGGTGACGTCCTGCCCGCAGTCTACCCGCAGACTGTGTGGCCATAAGTGGGTGCAAATACCTGTCTTTAGACAGGTATCTGCACCCCGCTCCCCCCTGAAAGGTGTCAAATGTGACACTGGAGGGGGGGAGGGTTCCGATTGGCGGGAGTGGAGGTGGAGGGTGGAGCTCCGCTTTAAGGTTGAACTCATGGCTGACCTGAAGCTCGTCCACAGAGCAGCCATCACAAATTTTGGGGGCCCTTACACAGCTTTAGGCAGGGCCCCCCTGGCGAGCAAAGAACCGGGGGGGCCTCCTCTCTCCTGCCACCACAAGATAAGCGTGGAAGGGGGGGGGGCCTCCTCTCTCCTGCCACCACAAGATAAGCGTGGAAGGGGGGGGGGGGGGGTTGTGGTAACGAAAATGCTGACGAACAAAACAAAGTCAAGTCTTCTCTTCTCCTGCCACAAGTAAAAAAAAAAACGGGGGGTGGGGGTTTTAGGTTGGGCGGGCCCCTGCCGCAAGTTGCTAAATGTGGGGTGGGGGTTTTAGGTTGGACGGGCCCCTGCCGCAAGTTGCTAAATGTGGGGTGGGGGTTTTAGGTTGGACGGGCCCCTGCCGCAAGTTGCTAAATGTGGGGTGGGGGTTTTAGGTTGGGCGGGCCCCTGCCGCAAGTTGCCTAAATGTGGGGTGGGGGTTTTAGGTTGGGCGGGCCCCTGCCGCAAGTTGCTAAATGTGGGGTGGGGGTTTTAGGTTGGGCGGGCCCCTGCCGCAAGTTGCTAAATGTGGGGTGGGGGTTTTAGGTTGGGCGGGCCCCTGCCGCAAGTTGCTAAATGTGGGGTGGGGGTTTTAGGTTGGGCGGGCCCCTGCCGCAAGTTGCTAAATGTGGGGTGGGGGTTTAGACAGCAAACATTTTTTTTAGAATGAAAAACAAAAAACATGGGGGGAGGGGGGGGGGGGTCTGGGCCCCTAGGGTCGATCGGGCCCCTTACGGGTGTAATGCCTGTACCCCCCTGATGACGCCCCTGCTCGTCCATATTGGTAAGCCAGTTTTTGAGATATAAACAAATACAATACTGCTTTTTGTATCTGAGATAAGTTCAGCTTTACTGGGTGAAAGCTGATTGGTTGCAGGGCTGTCTTAATAAGAGGGCGCACCTCGGCACTGCCCAGGGGCCCCAGCTGCACGGGGGGCCCCTGCACTTTGCCCAAAGCATCTGGTCCTTGAGCCCACACTGCCCCGAAATTGGGGGCTCCCCATGATGGCACTGGGAGTGATAGATACACAGGGGGGGGGGGGGGGCAGTCTACCTCCTACCTACTTGATGTCTGTTTACCTGCACTGTCATCATTGTAGGGGCCCCAGAGAATTACTTGGCCCAGGGGCCCAAGATGCTATTAAGACGGCCCTGATTGGTTGGTGTAAGATTTTTTTCTTTTCCATTTTGATATTAAACCAAAAAGTGTCGGGAAGCTGATGACCTCTTGTATCCATATCATTAATAGTGTTGAGCAGAATACGCCATATTCGATTTCGCGATATATCACGAATATATAGCCGAATATTCGAGAAATATTCGCTAAATTCGAATATTTCGTGATATTTTATCGAAATGAAATGATTGCGAAATTTCGCTATTGCGAATGCGAACATAATTGCGAAATTTCGACAATTGCTGTAGGAGCACTCTGATTGGCTCAGAATATTCGTGATCTCTGATTGGCTCAGAATATTCGTGATATTTTATCGAAATTTCGCAGAATGAGATATTTATTGCGGAATTTCGACAAATGCTGTAGGAGCAACTCTGATTGGCTCAGAATATTCGTGATATTCTATCGAAATTTCGCAAAATGCGAATGCGATATTTATTGCGGAATTTCGACAAATGCTGTAGGAGCACTCTGATTGGCTCAGAATATTCGTGATATTCTATCGAAATTTCGCAAAATGCGAATGCGATATTTATTGCGGAATTTCGACAAATGCTGTAGGAGCACTCTGATTGGCTCTGATGCAAAAGAAGGGCGGAGAAAATAATCGCGCAATATTCCTATTGCCGAATAATCGCATTGCGATTTTTCGGCAATATAAAATGATCGCTTCAGCTACTCGGCCCAAGGTCTCTAATCATACCAGCAATGCTTTTAGACGTCGATGGAGATCTCTAGGATGTGATCTGTTCTAAAAATAAAATTGAAAAAATCCGAATATTCGGAATAGCGAATATTGACCGCGAAATTCGAAATATTTGCGAATACTCGAATATGCCATATTCGAGCCGAATATTCGCATTGCGAATATTCGTGAGCAACACTAATCATTAACCCATTATATCAACAGACCTTTGCAACATTACTTCAAGAATATTCAAATGTTCCTTTTTGCCATTGACCAAATGAATAATGACCCAACAATCCTGCCCAATGTGACCCTAGGATATCATTTTTATGACTCGTGTTCTGATCCCAGAAAAGCCATAAAAAGTGTCTTACAGATTTTATCCGGACCGGGAGAGACCATCCCAAATTATTCCTGCCGAGACCACCAGAAATTAGCAGGTTTTATTGGAGACCGGAGTTCAACCACAACCCTGCCTATATTCCAGCTGACATCTGTATATAAACACCTGCAAGTGAGTATAACCGCTTAAGACCCGGACCATTATGCAGGTAAAGGACCTGGCCCCTTTTTTGCGATTCGGCACTGCGACGCTTTAACTGACAATTGCGCGGTCGTGCGACGTGGCTCCCAAACAAAATTGGCGTCCTTTTTTCCCCCACAAATAGAGCTTTATTTTTGTGGTAATTGATTACCTCTGCGCTTTTTATTTTTTGCGCTATAAACAAAAATAGAGCGACAATTTTTAAAATAAAATCTATATTTTTTACTTTTTGCTATAATAAATATTTCCCCAAAAAAGATCTAAAAAAAAAAATGTTTCCTCAGTTTAGGCCGATACGTATTCTTCTACATATTTTTGGTAAAAAAAAAAAAAACTCAATAAGCGTATATTGATTGGTTTGCGCAAAAGTTATAGGGCCATATTCTCTCTAAATATCCGCCTGCTGCGCTTAAGGCACTTACACTCCGCTGTCCCAACTTACTGGAGCAGGTGTTGTATTCCCCAAACACTTGCTCCATAAGTTGGGACAGCGGAGTGTAAGTGTCCCGGCGTAGCCTGGCGGATCTCCAAGGGGGCGTCTTCTATTCAAATGAAGCGCGCCCCCGATGCGAAAGAACTGGGCATGCGCCGGGCTGCAAAAAGCCCAGTGCGCATGCTCCAGTTCTCGGCGGAAAACGTCAATGACGCCGACGTGTGCGTCATTGACGTAAAGTCGTATTCAAGAACGACTTACGTAAACGACGTACCCGACGAAAAAACACGACGGGGACCCGACGCCATCCGTAACATGGCCTACGCGAGACTTGCGGAAACTTACCCCTCATATAGCAGGAGTAAGTTTCCGCTTACGCAAACGACGTTAGCGACGGTTACGCGACGCGAACTCGTTCGGGAATCGGCGTAGAAGGATCATTTGCATATGCAAATGACTCCTTCATGTAAATGCCATCTAGCGGCGGCCGGCGTCATTGCATTTAAGATCCGCCAGTGTAAGTGACTTACAGATGGCGGATCTTAAGTGTATCTATGCGAAAATGATTCTAAGAATCAGGAGCATAGATACACGGGCCAAAAAAGGGAGTTACGATGGAGTATCTGACTTACTCCATCGTAACTTCACTGAAAATATGGGCCATAGTGTTTACAAAATAGGGGATAGTTTTATGGCATTTTTATTAATATAGTTTTTTTTTTTTACTACTAAAAGTGATTTTTTTTCGTGACTGCAACATTATGGCGGACATATCGGACACTTTTGACACATTTTTGGGACCATTGTCATTTTCAGAGCGAAAAGAGCTATAAAAATGCATTGTTACTGTGAAAATGACACTGGCAGTGAAGGGGTTAACCAGGAGGGGGCGCTGTTGGGGTTAAGTGTGCCCTAAGGGAGTGTTCTTACTGTGGGGGGGGGCGTGGCTTAGCGTGTGATGTCACTGATCGTCGTTCTCTAACACAGGGAACAGACGATCAGTGACAGCCACACTAGGAAGCACGGGGAGAGGTTTGTTTACACTTACCTCTCCCCGTTCTTCCTCTCTGTGACACCGGCGGTGATCGGGTCCGCGGGGACGGTCACGGAGGAGAGGACCGGGACGCGAGCTCGCCGGCGGCGCTCTGCGCGACCAACGGCTGGGCTTTTAAAGGGGACGTACATGTACGCCCATGTGCCCAGCCGTGCCATTTTGTCGACGTATATCTTCGTGCGGCGGTCCTCAAGTGAGTATAATATCATGAGTTGTGTCGGAAGTCTGGTGTATCGGGACTGTTTTCTCAGTCTCATCTGTTAATTATTTATTTATAGATTTATTTTTTTGCATATAGATTTTCATAAACCTCTTTAACATTACAGCAATGCAGCATATCTATCACATGCATAAGCATACAGGTACAGCTAAAATACATATATATATATATGAAACAAAGATTGAACTCTTTGGCCTGAATGGCAAGCGTCATGTCTGAAGGAAACCAGGCACCGTTCATCACCTGGCCAATACCATCCCTACTGTGAAGCATGGTGGCGGCAGAGTCATGCTGTGGGGATGTTTTTTTAGAGGCAGGAGCTGGGAGACTAGTCAAGATTGAGGGAAAGATGAATGCAGCAAATGTACAGAGACTTCCTTGATGAAAACCTGCTCCAGAGCGCTCTGGGCCTCAGACTGGGGCGAAGGTTCATATTCTAACAGGACACTGTACCTAATCACATAGCCAAGATAACAAAAGAGCGGCTACGGGACAACTCAGTAAATGCCCTTGAGTGGCCCAGTCAGAGCCCAGACTTGAACCCGATCGAACATCTCTGGAGAGATCTGGAAATGGCTGTGCACCGACGCTCCCCATCCAACCTGATGGAGCTTGAGAGGTCCTACAAAGAAGAATGGGAGAAACTGCCCAAAAATAGGAGTGCCGAGCTTGTAGAATCATTCTCAGAGAGACTGGAGGCTGTAATTGGTGCCAAAGTATTGAGCAAAGGTTGTGATACTTGTGTACATGGGAGGAGCCTGTGATATTTGTGTACATGGGAGGAGCCTGTGATACTTATGTACAGGGGAGGAGTCTGTGATACTTGTGTACATGGGAGGAGCCTGTGATACTTGTGTACATGGGAGGAGTCTGTGATACTTGTGTACATGGGAGGAGCCTGTGATACTTGTGTACATGGGAGGAGCCTGTGATACTTGTTTACATGGGAGGAGCCTGTGATACTTGTGTACATGGGAGGAGTCTGTGATACTTGTGTACATGGGAGGAGCCTGTGATACTTGTGTACATGGGAGGAGCCTGTGATACTTATGTACATGGGAGGAGCCTGTGATACTTATGTACATGGGAGGAGTCTGTGATACTTATGTACATGGGAGGAGTCTGTGATACTTGTGTACATGGGAGGAGTCTGTGATACTTGTGTACATGGGAGGAGTCTGTGATACTTTTGTACATGGGAGGAGCCTGTGATACTTGTGTACATGGGAGGAGCCTGTGATACTTATGTACATGGGAGGAGTCTGTGATACTTATGTACATGGGAGGAGTCTGTGATACTTTTGTACATGGGAGGAGCCTGTGATACTTGTGTACATGAGAGGAGCCTGTGATACTTATGTACATGGGATGAGCCTGTGATACTTGTGTACATAGGATGAGCCTGTGATACTTGTGTACATGGGATGAGCCTGTGATACTTATGTACATGGGAGGAGCCTGTGATACTTGTGTACATGGGAGGAGTCTGTGATACTTATGTACATGGGAGGAGCCTGTGATACTTATGTACATGGGAGGAGCCTGTGATACTTATGTACACGGGAGGAGTCTGTGATACTTATGTACATGGGATGAGCCTGTGATACTTGTGTACATGGGAGGAGCCTGTGATACTTATGTACATGGGAGGAGTCTGTGATACTTATGTACATGGGAGGAGTCTGTGATACTTATGTACATGGGAGGTGTCTGTGATACTTGTGTACATGGGAGGAGTCTGTGATACTTATGTACATGGGAGGTGTCTGTGATACTTGTGTACATGGGAGGAGTCTGTGATACTTATGTACATGGGATGAGCCTGTGATACTTGTGTACATGGGAGGAGCCTGTGATACTTGTGTACATGAGAGGAGCCTGTGATACTTATGTACATGGGAGGAGCCTGTGATACTTGTGTACATGGGAGGAGTCTGTGATACTTATGTACATGGGAGGTGTCTGTGATACTTGTGTACATGGGATGAGCCTGTGATACTTGTTTACATGGGAGGAGCCTGTGATACTTGTGTACATGAGAGGAGCCTGTGATACTTATGTACATGGGAGGAGCCTGTGATACTTGTGTACATGGGAGGAGTCTGTGATACTTATGTACACGGGAGGAGCCTGTGATACTTGTGTACATGGGAGGAGTCTGTGATACTTGTGTACATGGGAGAAGTCTGTGATACTTATGTACATGGGAGAAGTCTGTGATACTTATGTACATGGGAGGAGTCTGTGATACTTGTGTACATGGGAGAAGTCTGTGATACTTATGTACACGGGAGGAGCCTGTGATACTTGTGTACATGGGAGGAGTCTGTGATACTTGTGTACATGGGAGGAGTCTGTGATACTTGTGTACATGGGAGAAGTCTGTGATACTTATGTACATGGGAGAAGTCTGTGATACTTGTGTACATGGGAGGAGCCTGTGATACTTGTGTACATGGGAGGAGTCTGTGATACTTGTGTACATGGGAGGAGCCTGTGATACTTGTTTACATGGGAGGAGCCTGTGATACTTGTTTACATGGGAGGAGCCTGTGATACTTGTTTACATGGGAGGAGTCTGTGATACTTGTGTACATGGGAGGAGCCTGTGATACTTATGTACATGGGAGGAGCCTGTGATACTTATGTACATGGGAGGAGTCTGTGATACTTATGTACTTGGGAGGAGTCTGTGACGCTTGTGTACATGGGAGGAGTCTGTGATACTTATGTACTTGGGAGGAGTCTGTGACGCTTGTGTACATGGGAGGAGCCTGTGATACTTATGTACTTGGGAGGAGTCTGTGACGCTTGTGTACATGGGAGGAGCCTGTGATACTTGTTTACATGGGAGGAGTCTGTGATACGTATGTGCATGGGAGGAGCCTGTGATACTTGTGTACATGGGAGGAGTCTGTGATACTTATGGACATGCGATTTTTTCATTGTTTTTTTAGAAATATTTGCAAAGATTTCAAACAAACTTGTTTTACGTTGTCATTAGGGGTAGAGGAAAATAATGAATTTAATTCATTTTGGAATAAGGCTGTAACATAACAAGTATGTGTGTCCCAGATTCAGGCTCTATGCCGACATGTACCACTAGGGGGAAGTGCTGAGAGTCCTGCAGGAGTAGAGTAGATGAGCCCAGCTGAAGTAAGTTGGCTCATTAAGACCTCTACAAAACTCCCAGTATGCAAAGGGGGTTGCTCCATCCTGGAACCAGTTCTGTGCCTGTTTAGACTGGGGAGTGTGATACCTGTGTGTGTGCGCGCGGTGAGACAACGCCTGTGTGGCAAGCCTCTGTAACAGGGAGATAGGTGCTGGGACAGCACAAGGCTGCACCCAGCTGATAGCCAGGGAAACCTGTGTATGTAGTAAGTGGCCAAGTTGGCAAGGATTTAATTTCATGTTTCTTTTTGTTTTGCTGTTTTTGAATCTTTGTAAATAGTGTAAATAAACTGCACCTTTGTTTTTTCACCTTCACTGTTTGCTGTACCTAATTTTTGTGTAGTGAACCCATCCAGGGGGGTCACACACATCCGCTGCCGAGCTAACCCCCTCACAAAATATATATATATATATATATATATATATATATATATATATATACCTGCACTATCCACTCCATCCATGACTCGGTTAGAGAGCACAGACACATAAGCCAGTGACTTGTCCTCAATGTTCCCCTATGGGGGAAGTTCCTTCACTGACTGCGCAGGCGCAAACTTCCCGATGGAAATCTCCGAACCTCGCCCCGGCATCCAGGCTCATTCTTTAACATCCCCGTGGATTGGAGGATGTTAAAAAAAAGCGACAGGAGGCCGAGCAAGGGAAGCGAGCTGTCCAAGCGCAGCGAGGACGTGAGGCCGACTGGCCACTTACCTCAAAATCCACGTCGCCCTGGATGCCGGCCGCCGTTCGGGGATTTCCGTCAGCAAGTTTGCACCTGCGCAGTGCTTGAAGGAACTTTCCCGATAGCTGGAACCATCTCAGCGCATCAGTTCGCGCATGCGCTGGAACTTCCATGATACCTGGAACCAGCACGGCAGATCACCGTGACTAATAATCAGTAATCATAAATTGTAAACATCATTTTTCTCCATTCATTTTGATCCCAGGAGAGGATCTGGCATAAGTAAAAATAATAAAAAAAACCTCCAATACTCCTATCGTCTCCTTGTGTTTTTCTGTAGTGTTCCACACTATGTATTGCCATATCCCTCAACTGTTGGCTCTAGCATAATGTTGGACCAGTCTGAACCTAGGCTAATGCCACGTGCACACGATCGGAAATTCCGTCAAGAAAACCGTGGATTTTTTTCGACTGAATTTTGGCTCAAACTTGTGTTGCATACATACGATCACACACAATTCCGACCAACAAGAACGCCAGTGGCGGTGTGTCCATAGTGGGCGCTGGAGCGCCGCCCCCTCTCTCTCTCCTGCACCGTCACTGAAGTCAACAATACATAGATTGCTGACTGTCGCCGCCGCCGCCCACTATTTAGATGGCCAAAACCCTGGTGAGCGGCCATCTGAATAACAGCAGTTGGTTGGTTTTTGGAAGTGTCTATCAGAGCCAGAGGCTCTGATAGGCTTTCTGATTACAGCCTGTGGGCTCTAATCGGCTTCCAAATAGTTAACCATGGGATGCACAGGGTGTGCGTTCCCTGGTTAACACTGACACTCGTCACAGCCAATCAGGTTTACCAGTCTGATTCTCGGTCACCTGATTGGCTGAAGCAACATCAAGGGCGGGAGAAGACATCGAGGAATCGTGGAGGGAGGTTGGCTGACCCGAGAAAGGTAAGTGCCGGTCGGGCGCAATCTGGCGGCATGTTACGGGACAAACTGGCGGTTTTTGAGGGGCAAACTGGCGGCAATTGATGGGCACAGTGGTGACAATTAATGTCACGGCACAGTGGCGACAATTAATGGCATGGCACAATGGTGACAATTGATGGGCACCCTGGGGACAATAGATGGCACAGTGGCTGCGTTTGATGGCATGGCACAATGGCGACAATTGATGGCGCAGTGGCGACAATTGATGGCATGGTACAGTGGCGACAATTGATGGCACAGTGGCAACAATTGATGGGCACAGTGGCTGCGTTTGATGGCATGGCACAGTGACGACAATTGATGGACACAGTGGCTGCGTTTGGCATGGCACAGTGGTGACAATTGATGGGCACAGTGGCAACAATTGATGGCACAGTGGCCACAATTGATGGCACAGTGGCTGCGTTTGATGGCATGGCACAGTGGCTGCATTTGATGGCATGGCACAGTGGCTGCATTTGATGGCATGGCACAGTGGCGACAATTGATGGCATGGCACAGTGGTGACAATTGATGGGCACAGTGGCTGCGTTTGGGCACAGTGGCTGCGTTTGATGGGCACAGTGGCGGCAATTGAAGGGCACAGTAGCTGCGTTTGATGAGCACAGTGAGGCTGCAATTGATGTTTATTTATTTTTTTCGTCTGTTTGCGCCCCCCCAAAGATTTTGAGCACCAGCCGCCACTGAAGAGCGCGATGACGTACAACACTACGACGAGCCGAGAAAAATGAAGTTCAATTCTTCCATGCATGCGTCGACTTGATTCCGAGCATGCATGGTTTTTGGTGTGTCGAAATTGCATACAGACGATCGGAATTTCCTACAAGAACTTTTCTTGTCGGAAAATTTGAGAACCAGCTCTCAAATTTTTCTTGACGGAAAATCTGACAGAAAAAGTCAGATGGAGCCAACACACGGTCGGAATTTCCGGCCAAAAGCTCACATCGAACTTTTCTTGACGGAAAATCTGACAGAAAAAGTCAGATGGAGCCAACACACGGTCGGAATTTCCGACCAAAAGCTCACATCGAACTTTTCTTGTCGGAATTTCCGATTGATCTAATTTTAGTATCTTCCTAAATCCTTTGAAGTTTAGGCATGTCTTGTAAGTTTATAGCCACAATGTTGAGACACGTCTCCCTGTGTTTTAGATCAGTTACGGGTCAATTGATAATTCTTTGGCTGACAGAGCTATTGTCCCATCTTTTTACCGGACCGTCCAAGATGACTTTATGATTTATCATTATATATCAGAATTAATGAGACATTTTGGATGGACTTGGGTTGGAATAATATCATCTGCGGATGAAAGTGGGGAGAGAGAATCATCTTGGTTACTAACAATTTTATTACACCTTAAGATGTGTGTGGCCTTTATAGTAAGAACTGGTATCAGTGTATCAAAGCCTGAAAGCCGTGCTTTGGAAAGTACATATAGCACTATTGAGAGATCAGCGGTAAAAGTGGTCATACTCTGTGGAACATATCATGATTTCATATTTGAATCCTCACTGAGAAGATTATTCAGGGACATAACATTGATCCTCACTCCCAATTGGGCCTCAAGTATTGTTTTTATAGAAAAGTATCCGGAGATGTTGAATTGTAGCTTATCCTTAAACTTTTGGTCCGAAGCCGATAAGAATTTCAAGAATTTTGTTGATGGTTTCCATCCAATGATCCGCCCAAAAGACAAGTTACTTGAAAATCTGTGGATGACGACACTTTTCTGCTCGTCAGGAAACGAAAAAAAAGATACTTGGTATGAAGATATTTATCGTATTTCTCTTCACAATTGTACGGGTCAGGAACATTTACCGAACCCCGGAGATTATTCATCTAACAGAACTTCGGACCCCGTGTATCGCACAGTGGAGTCCATGGTCAATGCTCTACACCTTCTGTACTCATCCCAGAATTATTCTTCTCTTAAAGGTCAGACAGGTGAGAAAGAAAAATATAGACACAAGGTGAGCGCAAATGTGGCCGAAAATAAATTAGACTTTTTTTATTAGAATCCTTCAGTGGAGATGTGTCAACGAGTCATGATTTGTGACAGGTGACCAACTTGCAGCTTACTGTTTGTAATTAGGGATGGGTGAACGGTCCAGCATGAGTTCGCTGAATACCTGGATTTGCAGGGTGTTCACCGGGTGCTCGCCCCGATAAACACCCTGCAATGCACTGAGCGCTGCACAGTGCATTGTGTCACTTTGCCCAATCAGGGTACAGAGCAAACTGGTTGTTAAGGAGCGGGGCCGGGAAGCTGTCAGTGGGTTTCCCCGCTGACAGCTGGGGAAAAAAAAGTGCAGCCTGGCAGGTCAGGAGGGGGAGGGAATGAGCACCCACCCCACTTCTTGAACCATACCAGGCCACATGCCCTCAACATGGGGGGGTGGGTGCTTTGCCCCCCGCACCAAAGCACCTTGTCCCCATGTTAATGGCATGTGGCCTCGTATGGTTCAGGAAGGGAGGTCTCACCCAAAATCCATACCAGGCCCTTTATCAGGTACCTGATAGGAGAATGAGTTGAAGAGGTCGACCTCTCTTATATCTTGTGTCCTGGCTCCGCTGAGGATGAGACAGAGGAGACCAAAAGACAAGAGGGACACGAGTGCCTGATGTGGAAGGTCCCGGATCAGCAGCTTGTCAGGATTCTGCAGACTGGAATAGGCTGTGGTGTGCAGAGCAGGAACAGGGGTCAGCCAGGCAGGCAATCAAAGGTTTAAAAGCAGCCAGGATCAAAGACAGTAGCAGAGTCACAGGACTAGCCGGGTTTGTCAACAGGCGGGCAGGAAGGAACCAAATCACAGAGCCAGAGTCAGGAACAGAGCCAGGTCAGAGGTGGGTATAACAGAGGAACAGAATACGGAGCCATACCCATTCACATAGGGGTGGGGCCAGGATCTGGGATCCAGATTCCGATCAGCCCCCCTGCCCCCAGACTCGGTAACAACAGCCCAGGGTTGTCAGGAAGAGGCCCTTTTCCCGTCAACATGGGGACAGGGTGCTTTGCACTTTAAGCATAGTTAAAATCACTGCTCCTGAAAAAAAACGATCATTAAAAAAAATATATATATATTGATACATGTGTTCCAGGGCAGTACCTAGACCCCCCATACCCGTTTTATGGCCAATTACTGTATATACTTGAGTATAAGCCGACCCGAATATAAGCCGAGGCACCTAATTTTACCACAAAAAAATGGGAAAACGTATTGACTCGAGTATAAGCCTAAGGTGTCCATCTGCATGCCTCACTGTGCCTCACTGTGTCCATGTGCCCATGCCCCACTGTGCCCATGTCTCACTGTGCCCATGCCTCACAGTGCCCATGCCTCACTATGCCCATGCCTCACTGTGTCCATGACTAGACTGACGTTTAACATGGGAGTCTATGGAAGGGGTGCCCGGGTTTGAAAAATCGGTGCCCCCCAGCCGTAAATCCCCCAGACAACAACCTTTGCACACTTGTAAAGAAGAAATGGGGCTACATGTGTGCCAAGTTATGGGTCCAGGGGACCTATGACCGGCCAGGACCGGGTCCCCAAACTCACCGGAGAAATTACTGTTTAACATAGGAGTCTATAGAAGGGGTGACCCGGCTTTGAAAAATCTTTAATCCCCGGCCGTAGGTTCCCCAGACAACAAACATTGCACACTTGTAGAGGAGGAGTGGCACTACATGTGTGCCAAGTGTGGGGTCCAGGGGACCTGCGGCCAGCCAGTACCAGGTCCCCAAAATCTGGGAGATCAGGTGCAAAAAGGTGACTCGAGTATAAGCCGAGAGGGGCATTTCCAGCACAAAAAAATGTGCTGAAAAACTCGGCTTATACTCGAGTATATACGGTACTTGTATATAAGCCTTCAAAATGGGCACTTTTGATTTTTCCTGTTCGGCTCCTATAGACTTCAATGGGGGTTTGCCGTTCGGGTTGGAACATTTCCCGTTCGGGGAGTTCTGTTTGGCCCATCCCTGATCACTTGTAGTCAATGGTGGAATCTCATGTGACACAAGGTGATAACACAGCAGCGAGCCTGGGAGACAGGAATCCACCGTACAACAGGAAGTGCCTGAGCAAGGACTTTCACGACAGGATCACCAGGAATTAAGGCTAAAAATTAAAAAAAAATATTGAAAATTTGTTTTGAAATTAAATTAATAGTAAACTTTTTTGTAGTAATTGGGTTTACATCTACTTAAAGCGGGGGTTCACCCGCACATGACACTATTTCCCCCTAGATGGATGCTCGTTTTGTCTAGGGGAATCGGCTAGTTGTTTTAAAATATGAGCTGTACTTACCGTTTACGAAATGCATCCTCTCCGTCGCTTCCGGGTATGGGCTGCGGGAATGGGCATTCCTATTTTGATTGACAGTCTTCCGAGAGGCTTCCGACGGTCGCATCCATCGCGTCACGATTTTCCGAAAGAAGCCGAACGTCGGTGCGCAGGCGCAGTATAGAGCCGCACCGACGTTCGGCTTCTTTCGGCTACACGTGACGCGATGGATGCGACCGTCGGAAGCCTCTCGGAAGACTGTTAATCAAGAAGAAACGCCCGCTCCCGAAGACCCATATCCCGGAAGCGACGGAGAAGATGCATCTCGAAAACGGTAAGTACGGATCATATTTTAAAACAACTAGCCGATTCCCCTAGACCAAACGAGCATGAATCTAAGGGGAAAAGATAAAAAAAAACATCATTGGGTGAACTCCCGCTTTAAATGTCGTAATTCAGTAACCGTGATATTTAATATAATATACAATGTTTTTACTTTGCAGTTGAACTTGTGCCTAAAAATGATATCAAATGTGAATGTCGGTACAAATAAAGGAAATGAAAACCTTTCTATACAGTTTACTATTCAGAATCATGTGTTTGTTAATGGAAGTTTGCTTACAAGCTCTGTGGGGAATTTCATCAGTGATGGGTTTGGTTATTGGAAACTTGCAATTAATTCTAATTTAATTCAATGGAAAAATAAGAAAAATCAGGTAACGCAATATGCGATTCTATGAAGACCTACAGAAAAAAGTCTTAAAAATGTGGGTCATTCACATGCTGTAATAATAACTATCAACTACTGTATCATAACTATTACAGTGCCTTGCAAAAGTATTCACCCCCCCCCCCCCCCCCCCTTGGCATTTTTCGAGTTTTGTTGCCTCACAACCTGGAATTAACACGGATTGTTTGAGGATTTGCATCATTTAATTTACAGAACACGCCCACAACTTTGAAGATTTTTTTTATATATATTATTGTGAAGCAAATAAACAAATAGGACAAAACAACTGAAAAAGTCAATCAATGTGCATAAGTATTCCCCCCACCCAAAGTCAATACTTTGTAGATCCACCGTCTGCGGCTATCACGGCTCCAAGTCGCTTTGGATAAGTCTCTATGAGCTGGCCAAATCTTACCACTGGGATTTTTGCCCATTCCTCCTTGCAAAACTCCTCCAGCTCCTTTAAGTTGGATGGGTTGCGCTTGTGAACAGCAATCTTTAAGTCTGACCACAGATTTTCTATTGGATTGAGGTTTGGGCTTTGACTAGACCGTTCCAACACATTTACATGTTTCCCCATAAACCACTCAAGTGTTGCTTAAAGGGGTTGTAAATGTAGCGCCCCCTTACTTTCAGTATGGGCACTACGCTAAAGTTAGTGGGAATGGGAGAGTTACTTTACTCCCATTGACAATTTATTTAAATTGTGACTTCTGTCATTCCAGAAAGGTCCACTGGGTCAGGCCTCGTACACACGACAGAGTTTCTCGGCAGAATTCGGCGAGAAACTCGGTCAGAGCCGGATTCTGCCGAGAAACTCTGTCGTGTGTACACTTTCGGCCCGATGGAGCCGCCGAGGAACTCGTCGAGAAAATAGAGAACATGTTCTCTATTTTCTCGTTGTTCTATGGGAGAACTCGGCCCGCCGAGCTCCTCGGCGGCTTCAGGGCTGAACTCGCAGAGGAACTCGATGTGTTTGGCACGTCGAGTTCCTCGGCCGTGTGTACGAGGCCTCAGTCTGTGCTCCAGGGATGTGTTACCATCCCTGGCCAGCAGTTGGCATCAGTGGGGTTCTGGCAGAGCAAGTTTTCCTCAGCAGCCAATTAGAGGCGGTTTTCCCTCGCAAGGCATGCTGGGGAAGGGTATATCTGTGACAGGTGTCATGTGTTCTAAAATCTTCGCGGGCTCCCCGTTCCAGGTGCGGCATCCACGGACCCCGCCAGCGCGGCCCACCTGGCCAGAATCGCAGGCTACACAAACCCTCATCCGGAGGTAAAAGGGGACCCCAGGGACTCGCTGGGTTCCCGGTTCTATTGAGAGGATCCCAGGCTGGGTGCCGTTCGATTGGGGGGTCGGCTGAGGAGAACCCGGAGGCAGGTTGTCCAACAGTGCTTGAATGAACCAATCGGGGATCTGGTGACCAGAATGCTGACAGGTACGCTTTGCTGTCACCCGGTGACCTATCTTAAAAATCTACTGGGAGGATTCGCTCTGCTCATCCATTAGCTCCTTTAAAGTAATTGACCTGTGGCAGAGGCCCTAGAGCCAGGTCTGTGAGAGAGGCCTGTTCCTCCCAGAAAATCCTAAGTGACACTTCGGCTGCCAGGCTTGTGAGAGGGGTCTGTCCGGGGGCACTTCACCCACTCCAGCTAAGAGTGGCGACGAGTTATAATTTAGTACTCTATTGAGCAAGGGCTGCTCAACTAATATCCAGGCCTGATACCGCAAGGTTCTTCTTTTCCTTCATCAACCTGTTCTTGCCGCTTATTGTTGATGTTGGCCATGTTGGCCTGGAAATAAAGCATTGGAAAAACCTTTATTCACTGTCCGGACATTCGCTCACTGTTTTGGCTCACTGCTATCACACCTAGACACATTGCCGGGTAACTTAATACGCCGATCCCAAAACAAACAGCGGCTCCTTCGGGGGTAGTGCTACATAAAGGTACAATTTTTTTCCCTAAATATCTTCCTTTCCCTTAGTGCAGTCCTCCTCTACTCACCTCATCCTTCCATTTTGCTTTTAAATGTCCTTATTTCTTCTGAGAAATCCTCACTTCCTGTTCTTCTGTCTGTAATGTGAGGCTTTCTCCCTGGTGTGGAGTGTCGTGCTCGCCCCCTCCCTTGGACTACAGGACACCCACTAGCACACAGCTCCTTTCTCTATCTGCAACGTAAAGAGCGTCCTGACTCTCCTGCTCACCCCCTCCACCCTCAAGGGAGGGGGGTAAGCATGACACTCCACACCAGGGAGAAAGCCTTGCATTACTGTGTGGAGTTACAGACAGAAAAACAGGAAGTGAGGATTTCTCAGAAGAAATAAGGACATTTAAAAGCAAAATGGAAGGAAGAGGTAAGTGAAGGAGGACTGCACTAAGGTAAAGGAAGATATTTAGGAAAAAAAATTGTCCCTTTACAACCCCTTTAAGGGGAAACATGTAAATGTGTTGGAATGGCCTAGTCAAAGCCCAGACCTCAATCCAATAGAAAATCTGTGGTCAGACTTAAAGATTGCTGTTCACAAGCGCAAACTATCCAACTTGAAGTATCGTTGAAGTCCACAGTCAGCAGATAGTTTTCAGGTTGAATGGTCCCAGCAAAATCACTGCTCTCTATAGGGGAAGATATTTTATCTGAAGCAGTAGGATAGAGGTGAGACTACCTCACTTGTAAAGTGTCCACCATAGATGAGGAAACTTTTTTTTAATAGATACATTTCGTGAACTTCCATACGTAATACAACATGTTGCTTTCTGTTAGGTTCCAAAAGCTCAGTGCTCAGAAAGTTGTCTCCCAGGACACCGGAAAGTTCCCGGCTTCTCTGTGTCTCCATGTTGTCATAGTTGTGTCCCGTGTTCATATGGAGAAATATCAAATATTACAGGTAATGGCTATAAAATATTACTGGGGGCTCTTTCTTTATGTATAAGACGACCTTTTACACCTTAACCTCTTCCCGCCCGCACGGCGGCGGGTTTTTACGGCCACAATGCAGCTCTTAATTGCCGGGAAGATGTCTATATACGGCCTCCAGGCCACTGGGGGGCGCGCGCGCCAATCAGGTGCCGCTGCGCGTGCCTGGCGGCCGCTATGTCCGCCAGGCACCCGCGATCGGCAGTCACAGAGAGGGACATGGAGCTCTGTGTGTAAACACAGATCCACGTCCTGTCAGGGAGAGGAGACCGATGGTGTGTCAATTGTACATAGGGACAACCATCGGTCACCTCCCCAGTCACCCCCCTCCCCCCACAGTAAGAATCACTAATTAGGGAATACATTAACCCCTTCCCTGCCAGTCACATTTATACAGTAATCAGTGCATATTTATATCATTGTTCTCTGTATAAATGTGAATGGTCCCAAAAATGTGTCAAAAGTGTCCGATGTGTCCACCCAAATATCGCAGTCCTGACAAAAATCGCAAATCGTGACAGACAGTGCTGAAAGCTGAAATTTCACCTGGGCAGGAAAGGGGGTATATGTGCCCAGTAAGCAAGTGGTTAATTACACTGCCAAAGAGCGGGGGTAATTTAATACGCCGGGTGCAGAGGCCGCCAGATGGATGTGAAGCCCGCCGGGTACGCTGTAATACTGTTACATGCAGTATGCTCCGCTCAGCCAATCCCGGCGGGCGATGCACTCTGTTGCTGAATACAGAGCTTGAAATAGTTTTAAACCTCTAAAGTAAATTGGTAATCAAAAGATTTTTAAAAGAATAGTACCATCATCCAAAGTCTAGTAGAATAGCAAGAGGACTCAGGGAACCCCAAGGACCCAAGAGAACCACAAAAAGAGAGTGGGCAGGGAGGACTATTACGGTACAAGATACGTGAGTGAACTCGGAGAAGAGCAGTTTTATCAAAAATATAAATCAATTTATTAATATGATAGCAAACACAGGACAACGGTAAAAAACATCAAACATCAAAGACAATTGGCCCAAGGTCAACCACGGATATAGTATCTCCCACGGCGGCCGAGGGGGTAAGTATGAAAGGGAACCTGAACTAAATACAGGAAATAGGTTGGGGTCCCAGGATACTTTGAGCCCTACTGGACTTCCAGTGCCCTTTGCCCTTCCTGGTTAGGGTCTAATTGGTAATATAGCCTCTTATTTATTTCACTGTTGGTTCCTCACCTGTATCTTCCTAATCAAATAACTTGGCTACTGATAACACTCACCACCTACTGGAACCGTTGGTCCTGGAACCCCAACCTATTTCCTGTATTTAGTGCAGGTTCCCTTTCATACTTACCCCCTCGGCCGCCGTGGGAGATACTATATCCGTGGTTGCCCTTGGGTGTTTGAACTGATGGGACAGCTGCTCCTAGATCTCCTGATGAAGCGATTTTGAATCGCGAAACTAGTAGAGAGATTCCTCGTACCATGACTCCAACATTCACCTGAATCCCCTACCAGGGGACTTCACCCTGGTGACTTGATCGGCTGTCACGCTACATGTATCATTTTAATTGTCTTTGATGTTTGATGTTTTTTACCGTTGTCCTGTGTTTGCTATCATATTAATAAATTGATTTATATTTTTGATAAAACTGCTCTTCTCCGAGTTCACTCATGTATCTTGTACCGTAATAGTCCTCCCTGCCCACTCTCTTTTTGTGGTTCTCTTGGGTCCTTGGGGTTCCCTGAGTCCTGAATACAGAGCTTGTTAAGACTGCTCGGATTGGAGCGGCGCGGGCTGATGATGTCACAAGCCTATGTCAATCTGAGCAGGCTTAACAAGCTCTGTATTCAGCAACAGAATGCATCCCCCGCCAGGATTGGCTCAGTGCATATTTCAATGAATGTCACCTTTTTCTGCACTGTGCTTGCCAATGGAGGCCAATAGACTGTGGACTTCTTGATGACCTCATCCTTGGTGAGAGTGAGAGCATAGCAACCATATTGGAAAAGGGCAAACAAACACTGCATAGCAGGAGTATACTAGTATAATGGGCAAATAAATGATCACATCACTACATACATAAACCAAACAAGATATCCTGTAAGAGATCACAGTGTTCATTGATTTTATTTTGTTTTCCAGATAGTGAAAACTGCATGAAATGCCCTGATCATGAATGGCCAAATGAGAACAAAACTCGCTGTATTCCCAAGGAAGTAGAATTTCTTCCCTTCGCTGATGACACGCTCTCACTAGTATTTATAGTCGTCTCACTGTTGTGTTTTGGGAAGACTCTTTTAGTTCTCGTCGTTTTTATTTTACACCAGGACACGCCAGTTGTGAAAGCCAATAACAAGAGCCTCAGCTTCGTCCTCCTGGTCTCCATCATGTTGGGTTTCCTCTGTGTGTTCCTCTTCCTGGGTCGTCCTGTGGATGTAACCTGCTTGCTACGCCAAGTTTCCTTTGGAATTCTCTTTACAATAGCCGTATCTTCTGTATTGGCCAAAACTATTATGGTTTGCATTGCCTTCAAAGCCACCAAACCCAACAGCGTGTGGAAAAAATGGATTGGAGTAAAACTGCCCACCTGTATAGTCTTAGCTTGTTCCAATGTTCAAGTTATAATCTGTGTTAGTTGGTTGTCCATCTCTCCTCCCTTCCAGGAATTGGACACACACTCCTACCAGGAGAAGATCATCGTTCAGTGTAATGAAGGGTCCGTTATCGGGTTCTACTCTGTCCTGGGGTATATGGGGATCCTGGCTGCTGTCAGTTTTATTATTGCTTTTTTTGCCAGGACATTACCGGACAGTTATAATGAAGCCAAATACATCACCTTCAGCATGCTGGTGTTCTGCAGTGTCTGGATTGCCATGATCCCGGCCTATCTGAGCACCAAAGGGAAATACACGGTGGCTGTGGAGATATTCGCCATCCTGATTTCCAATAACGGTCTCTTATATTGTATATTTCTTACAAAATGCTTTATAATTCTCTGTAGACCAGAACTGAATACAAAACGCTATCTGCACAGTAATGGAAATATATAAACGTAATTTTATATAAATAAAGACATCAAAAAATGTAGACGGTTATACAAATGTTACATAATGCACATGTTTTTAATTACTTACAAAAAGTAATTTAACCGATTTAAATTCTACTTTCTAGTGTAAGAGAACAGCATTAAAAAAATATATATATATATGTATGTGTCTGTAACGGCTACCCATGTAGTGAGAGGGTATCAGCCGTTGGAGAAGTCCTTTTCCCTGGCAAGTGGCGATATGCAGGTACCGCCGGTATATCCCATCGAACGCCCTTTCAAGAAACGAGAGGGGGCTACGTTTTGAAGAGTCAAGCAGGACTGATTTTTAATGGTTCACTCTGAGATTTTATACAGTATTCAAGGCACATGAACAATCAAATAAAGGGGAAATCTATCCGCGCTTAGGATTCAATATGTTCGCTGCTGCCTCCCTGGGTAATCACAAAATGCGATTAATGTTAACTGATGCTGGTAATAGGATAATGGCGCTGCAAGTAAAATTCCACTGGATTGGTTCCAAATACTATGCAAAGTAACAAATGTTGGGTAATCCTGTTCAGGGGTAGATCCAATGTAATGAACCTCCCCTATTAGTGAACTCAAATGGATTGCTGTTACCCTGTTTGCTGGTGCCAAAAAATATATATGGCTGCCACTGGAGTGGCTGGTGGAGAAACAAAAGAGGGGGAAAAAAACCCTGACTGAGTCCTTGCACTCGTCTGGTGCCCCAGTACTGTCGGCGTTCCTATGGGTGCTATTACTAGTGATAAATGTTGTGCCAAAATCGCATGAACAAAAAAATATATATTATATGTTAAAGAATAAAAATATAACTTGAATAAGTGTCTGTTTGAAGACTCAACCCTGTGCGGGTGTCCTACGGATCCCCAATAGTATATGCACTATATTAATTTCTAAGGTGAGAGTGCATTGAAGGTGTGTGCATTAGCGTGCACCCCCCGTATTAGCTATCGTGCGCAATCAGTGATCCCTGAGTGCTAAGAGATGTTCAAGGGGTGTAACACACCGAAGTGTGAGTCCCTAATAAAGTTCCTAACCAGTGCCTTATACTTAAGTGCAACTAAACCATAAATGTTATATAAATATAGAAGTGGATATCAATGCACAACCAATTATATAAAAATCAATTTGTCTAAAAAAACAATTGTTAAAGAAAAGTGTGAATCCTACTGTCCCTCCTGGGACTAGAAGATCTGTAGCAAAAAATGTGTGTCACTGTTCACAAAACTTAAAAAGGAAAAAAAAGGGAAAAAAAAGGGGAAAAAAAAGGAATGAATATATATAATAAAGAGAGACACAAGTCCCAATAATTCAGTGCTAGTAGCAGGTGTAGTAATTAGCATCCACTCTAGAATCCGGTCAACCAGGAACGGTGTTTAGACTAATTACATAGAAATTTAGCAGAGTTTATCTAACAGTTTTCTTCCTTTATTCCTGCATGCGGGTGAACAGATTTAAACTGGTGACTTATGGGTGCTGCTTCATTTGGTTAAGGCGGTGACATCTGTGCTCCCCCACATAGGTCCCCACTCACCAGACGTCGTCACCCCCCAAGGGGCAAAAAGCGGATGGTAGTGGTACCTCGATGTCTGTGGTGTCACGGCCTGTTATCCCAGATCCTCAGTTGTCTCCTTTTCCGGGTGCTGCAAGTTGAATGTGGTCCTTTTCCAGGTTATCCTCCAAAGTCACTCAGTGGTTAAAACGAAAAAAACAAAGGGAACCACATAGTGTAATATGTTTTTGAAGTTTAATTGGGTAACACCCAAAAACTATATTTATTTAAAAAAGACAAGGGCAATAATATGCCTCCACTGGAAGCCCTTTCAAGAAACGAGAGGGGGCTACGTTTTGAAGAGTCAAGCAGGACTGATTTTTAATGGTTCACTCTGAGATTTTATACAGTATTCAAGGCACATGAACAATCAAACTGTCCCCACCCACACATCACACCGTGGGGAAGCTTCAATCACCTTCTTTGAGCTAATTACTTTCATTTACTTCATTACCAGAACTCAAACACAATGATCTCCTACCAATCCACATTTCTAGACAGACGTTCTGTCTCCGATAAGTTCATTCCACACATAAACAGTATTTAGCATACATAACACCTTTACACAAGGCACAATGAAATGTCTAGGAGTAGATGCAATTAACACCTTTCAAAAGAATGTGTCCCCACATTGAATAGCCAACAACTTGTGACATCTCCAGACATCCTGCAAACATGGATTATGATTCACTTGCCACCCCATCTCCTGGCTCAATCTGTGCCCAAAAGTCACTCTACAATTAACCCTTGGTATGCCTCACTGCATGATAATTATAAATGTCCCGGCAGAATACATAGGCCCGTTACACTGCTCCCCTTTTGTGGAACACTCCGGCAGACCCGGATTGATCCTTTTCGGGTCAACTTGGGGATGTCCGGTCTGCTGTTAGGGTAAAAGTTCAGTTTTCCGGGATAAACCATCCGCATTGCCATTTGGCTTACCAGGTCGGTAGCTGAGGGTGAAGGTGAATAATGGAATTCAGTTCTGGAACAGTCACTTGCTTTGCTCTCTCAATGGCTCCCAAAACCTGTTGCTGATGTTTTTGGGACAGATAAGGCACCACCTGGATGCAAATCCCATTTAATCTTTTGAAAATTTCCGCCTGTTTGTGCATTTCAATGTTCAAGCCACAGGACATCTCATAATACATGACATAGTGTCGTTGCATCTCTGATTTCTCACTGGCCAACTTGTCACATTCCCATTTTAGACTGTGATAGTGTGCCGGATCTACAGTACATGTCGGGGAAGATAGTCTTACCCGGGTCTCAGCAGCAAGCGAGTTGATTCCAGCAACTCGGGTGGTCACGGGACAAGCAGCAGCAGGTTTAGGTAAATAAGCCGAAGTCAGAGGGCCAATGTCGTTGCCCAGCACAACCTCAGCAGGTAGGTTGTCCATGATACCAACTGTGGTCTTTCCTGACCCAGCTCCCCAGTCTAAGTGCACCCAGGCGGTGGGTACGCGAAATACAGCACCCCCTGCGACCCGGACGGCAACTGTGCGAGTGGACACGTTCTCTGGCTTTACTAGATGTTTTTGAATCAAAGTGATTGTAGTCCCAGTGTCTCTTAGGCCTTGTGCTACTTGTCCATTCACCCGTACCTCCTGACGGTGATGCTGATGGTTATCTGGAGAGGCAGCTTGTATTGGGTCTGCCTCATACAAAATTCCCCGACATTCCTCAGGGCCCACCTCGGTCTCTAGGCAGTGGGCCGCAGAGGGATGTGATGGAGTGACCTCTGTGTTGGGTGTTGTGCGTCTCCAGTTGTTATTTGTAGCTCTCAACGGGCAATAACGAGCAATATGTCCCGTGTTGCTGCAGTGATGGCACGTCACCCTCGACGAATCCCGGGGATAGTTGTTAGGCCCCTGAGGGCGTGGTGGGACTGGAGCCCGAAACTCTGGGCGTGGGGTGACGGTTGGAGTACGCGGTTCTACCTCATGAGCCAGCCGTGTAGTACCCTGGCTTACTTTCCTTGTTTCCACGTACTCATCTGCTAGCCGAGCCGCCTCGTTTAAGTTAGCGGGACGGCGATCTCGTACCCAGTCTTGTATGTCTGCGGCCAGGTCTTGGAAGAAATGTTCCATTAGGAACAGCTGCAATACTTCCTCCCCGGTGTTGGCCTTGCACCCTTGGACCCAAAGGGATGCCACCCTTTGTAACCGGTTGGCCCATTCCATGTGGGAGTCCACAGCCCCCTTCTTGGACTCCCGGAAGCGCCGGCGGTAGGCTTCTGGAGTTACAGCGTATCGGGTTAGCAGCGCCTTTTTAACTTGCTGGTATTGTAAAATATCCTCTGGAGCAAGAGCCCGAAAGGCTTTGTTGGCTTTGCCCGACAATTTCCCCGACAAAATAGTGACCCATTGGTCTGGTGGTACCTGGGGTAGTGAGCACTGCCTCTCAAAGTCAGCCAAATATCCATCGATTTCCTCCTCACTTTCTACAAAAGCTTTAAATGCAGTGACCGGTATTTTCTTTCCTGTAGCCGCGGGTGGGGGAGTAGGAACTGCATGTGTAATGGGCTGTCTCGCTCTTACCAGTTCCAGTTCTTGTCCCCTCTTCGTTTGTATCTCTTCCCGTGCTTCCCGGAACAGCTGGTTTATTAGTTCCACGGATGTTTCTGGATACAAGGATAATCTCCGCTGTACAATCCCAGTAATTACATCTTCTTCGCTGACCGGTGCAAGGGGCTCCGTTCCTTCCATAGATCCATCGATTTCGTCCAGCTCCAGCAGGTCAGCTATCAGCTCCCTCCGTGGTCTGTTGCTGGCGCTCCTACCACGACTCTCTAATAAATCTTTTAGTGTGGATCTTTTCAGCCTGGCGTACTGCGACTCCATTCAGAACTTGCTGTCTGGATAAAAGGACCATCCCGCTGCTGCCAACCAATGTAACGGCTACCCATGTAGTGAGAGGGTATCAGCCGTTGGAGAAGTCCTTTTCCCTGGCAAGTGGCGATATGCAGGTACTGCCGGTATATCCCATCGAACGCCCTTTCAAGAAACGAGACGGGGCTACGTTTTGAAGAGTCAAGCAGGACTGATTTTTAATGGTTCACTCTGAGATTTTATACAGTATTCAAGGCACATGAACAATCAAGCTGTCCCCACCCACACATCACACCGTGGGGAAGCTTCAATCACCTTCTTTGAGCTAATTACTAAACATTCCTTCATTACCAGAACTCAAACACAATGATCTCCTTCCAATCCACATTTCTAGACAGACGTTCTGTCTCCGATAAGTTCATTCCACACATAAACAGTATTTAGCATACATAACACCTTTACACAAGGGACAATGAAATGTCTAGGAGTAGATGCAATTAACACCTTTCAAAAGAATGTGTCCCCACATTGAATAGCCAACAACTTGTGACATCTCCAGACATCCTGCAAACATGGATTATGATTCACTTGCCACCCCATCTCCTGGCTCAATCTGTGCCCAAAAGTCACTCTACAATTAACCCTTGGTATGCCTCACTGCATGATGATTATAAATGTCCTGGCAGAATACATAGGCCCGTTACAGTGTCAACTAAATATAAAATATTTAATAAATAATCCAATCATCAAGATAGGCATGTTTCCAAATTATTAACCACTTTCCGCCCGGTCAATAGTAAATTGACGTCCGGGAAGTGGTTGTGTAATCCTGACTGGACGTCTATTGATGTCCAGCAGGATAACATGCCAGCGCGCGCCCGGGGGGGCGCGCAGCGCGCCGATCGGTGATGCGGGGTGTCAGTCTGACACCCTGCATCTCCGACCTCGGTAAAGAGCCTCAGGCGGAGGTTCTTTACCACATGATCAGCAGTGTCCAGTCACGGCTGATCACGATGTTGATCGGCTCTTCCTCACTCGCGTCTGACAGATGCGAGTAGAGGAGAGCCGATCGGCGGCTCTCCTGACAGGGGGGGTTTGCGCTGATTGTTTATCAGCGCAGACCCCCCTCAGATGCCCAAACTGGACCACCAGGGAAGCCGCCAGGACCCCCAGGGAAGGGGGGCAAATAAAAAAACGATTTAAATAAATGAGAATAGATGTCAATCAGTGCCCACAAATGAGCACTGACTGGCAACATGGGCACTGACTGGCACAATATGAGATAAACAAGTGATGCCCAGCAATGCCATCAATGCCACCCCTCAGTGTCCATCAGTGCCACCCCTCAGTGTCCATCAGTGCCACCTCTCAGTGCCCATCCATGTCCAGTGCCCACCTATCAGTGCCCATCTGTGCCACCCATAAGTACCCAACAGTGCCACCCATAAGTGCCGCCCATGAGTGCTGCCTATGAGTGCCCATCAGTGCCGCCTATGAGTGCCCATCAGTGCCGCTTATGAGTGCCTATCAGTGCCGCATACCAGTGCCGCCTAACAGTGCCGCCTCATCGGTGCCCATCGGTGCCGCCTCATCGGTGCCCATCAGAGCCACCTCATCGGTGCCCGTAATTGAAGAAGAAAACTTACTTATTTACAAAATTTTCGGTCTTTTTTTAGTTGTTGCGCAAAAAATAAAAATCGCAGAGGTGATCAAATACCACCAAAAGAAAGCTCTATTTGTGGGAACAAACTTATAAAAAAAATAGTTTGGGTAAAGTGTAGCACGACCGCGCAATTGTCATTCAAAGTGCGACAGCGCTGAAAGCTGAAAATTGGCTTGGGCAGGAAGGTGCGTAAGTGCCCCCCCGGTATGGAAGTGATTAACCACTTTAATGCCAGGCACTTTTGCCCGCTTCCTTTCCAAACCAATTTTCAGCTTTCAGCGCTCTCGCACTTTCAATGACAATTGCGCGGTCGTGCTACGCTGCACCCAAATGACATTTTTATCATTTTGTTCCAACAAATAGAGCTTTCTTTTGGTGGTATTTATTTACGACTCCGTGTTTTCATTTTTTTTTATATGCAAGCTAAAAAAAGAGCGCAAAATCATATATATTTTCTTCTTTCTATTTGAAAAGAAATCCAATAAAATAGAATTTTGTCATAAATTTAAGCCAAAATGTATTCTGCTACATGTCTTTGGTAAAAAAATAAATAAAAAAATCCTGTTGAGTGTATAATAATTGGTTCGTGTGATCACAGACAGATGTGTGCAGGTGATCATGTACAGATGTGCGCAGATGATCATGTACAGATGTGCGCAGATGATCATGTACAGATGTGCGCAGATGATCATGTACAGATGTGCGCAGGTGATCACGTACAGATGTGTGCAGATGATCATGTACAGATGTGGGCAGATGATCATGTACAGATGTGCGCAGATGATCATGTACAGATGTGCGCAGGTGATCACGTACAGATGTGTGCAGATGATCATGTACAGTTGTGCGCAGGTGATCACGTACAGATGTGTGCAGATGATCATGTACAGTTGTGCGCAGGTGATCACGTACAGATGTGTGCAGATGATCATGTACAGATGTGCGCAGGTGATCACGTACAGATGTGTGCAGATGATCATTGGGACATATGATTTTACTGTTACATATGTGGGGGACAGGTGTTTTTACACTCCCACCACCATGCCTGACTGTAGACAAGACACACTTGTCTTTGTCCTCCTCACCTGGTTGCCGCCACTGACGCCTGACACCAAATACCTTTATCTTGTCTCATCAGACCACAGGACGTGGTTCCAGTAATCCATGTCCTTAGTCTGCTTGTCTTCAGCAAACTGTTTGTGGCTCTTTCTTGTGCATCATCTTTAGAAGAGGCTTCCTTCTGGGACGACAGCCATGCAGACCAATTTGATGCAGTGTGCGGCGTATGGTCTGAGCACTGACAGACTGACCCCCTCCCCCACCCCTTCACCCTCTGCAGCAATGCTGGCAGCACTCATACGTCTATTTCCCAAAGACAACCTCTGGATCTGACGCTGATCACGTGACCTCAACTTCTTTGGTGGACCATGGTGAGACCTGTTCTGAAGGGGAACCCGTCCTGTTATACCGCTGGATGGTCTTGGTCACCGTGCTGCAGATCAGTTTCAGGGTCTTGGCGATCTTCTTATATCCTCGGCCATCTTTATGTAGAGCAACAATTATTTTTTTCAGATCCTCAGAGAGTTCTTTGCCATGAGGTGCCATGTTGTCCTTCCAGTGACCAGTATGAGAGAGTGAGAGCGATAACACCAAATGTAACACACCTGAGACCTTGTAACACTAACGAGTCACATGCTAAATTGTTTTATCAGCATGTGAGTATCAATTTGTCGTTTTGATTTTGAATAAATGTATTTAAGGAAATGCATTAGATGGTGCCCGCGCCCTCCTGTGTGTTTTTTGCGTGTTTTTTTGTAGTATATTTGATTTATATCATGTATGAACAAAATTGGAGTATAGCCTCATGTAGAAGATAAATAAAAACTATAACATCGTACCATCATCCAAATTAATGTGGAAAAGAGGAAGGGTGGGGGCAAAAGAATAGTTGCTGAAGCTAGACTTAGGGGCATGCCCACCCAAATGTTGGCGGACTATCTCGGTACTGATAAGGAAGAATAAAAGCAGTTGCATTAAAAGGGATTTATTACAAATAAAAAATGACAAGACAATCAAAAGATTGGACGAAGTCTCTACTAGTTTCGTGGGCATAGCGCTTCTTCAGGAGAGCCAATCTATAAGATACATAACACAATAAAATCATATGATACAGTTCAGCATAAATAAAAATGACATAGAAAGCGGTAGTGGTAGATTACCCGATGAGTAATAATTCCCCCCGCGGCGGACATGGGGGATAATGCGTCAATCTCTGAATGATACTACAGTGCCATCTAGGATTTGGGGTTAAGAAATGCTTCCCTCAAAGAAACTGATGTAATAGGATGATGGAAGTAGAATGGGTTAAGCCCATGTGCGAATGGCTAAAATACTTTTCAAATAAAAAGTCAGCGGCACAAATTGAAATTGGGTTTCATAACATATATATATATATAATGTAGCGCTGCCCCCGTAGGAGCTGTTAGGTGATGTGGTCCACCTGTCACCCTGCCCGGCCCGGCATTCACTTCCAAACGCTCCAAGACAATGAACAGTTTGTTGGCTTTGTTTTGTTGTTTTATTGAGGGAATTTAACTTGGATTGGGTATGGGAAATACGGGATGCCCAGTAGAATAATAGCAAAATTGCTAGGGAGGAGTCAGAGAGGACAGCAGGAGCTAGTACTGCCGGGAAAGTATTCAGGAGGGAACCACTGGTTACAGCCAGGAGTGCTGGTGACTGGTGAGTGACATGAACAGGCAGGAGGACTGGGGAGGCACGCTTGAGAGGACTGGGAGTAGAGTGACCACGTGTTTCCCGGATTGCCCCGGGACAGTCCCGCATTCTGCAGGTCTGTCCCGGGCACCTTCATTCCAGGACAATACAGTGTCCCAGAATGAAACTGACACAGCCACCCCCAAAAAAGGCCCAAAAAAAAGCCGCAACATCACCACTTTACTCACTAGCAGTACTTGTCCTGGCCGGGAATGACTGGAGGAGCACAATCCCTGCCCCCTGTTTGTGATTGGAGAAATCATAAATCCCGCCTCTTGTGTCCAATCACTGTGCTGTGATTCGTTACAACACAAGCTGATTTTTGGGAAGGGGGGGTGTCCCTGAATTGTAGTTTGGAAATGTGGTCACCCTAACTGGGAGTGTGCAGTCTAGGATGGGTGCAGAGCCAGTAGTGTGGACTGTGATGTTGCAAACAGTGGGCAGCTGCAGCCAGGAGGGCTGGCAGGGCCTAAAGAGGGCTGATTGGGAGCAGTAGTCCATCTGTTAGAACAGCTAGCACTAAGGAAACTTTACATATTTTCTGCTATACTATACGGGCCTGCGGTCCGTGCCTGCCAAGGGCAATTCCTAAGGCCTGGCTGAGCCAATATCAGGCCTAACCATGTGCTAGCTGCTCCTGGAGAGAGAGAGAGAGAGAGCAATAGTCTGCAAGCAAGAGTTGTGCCAGAGGAGTCTGGAGAAGTGTACAAAGAGTGTACATAGTTGATTTTTTTCCCCACACAATTATAGTATGTCACTTTGTGTACACACACATACAATAACAATTTTCAATATCGAGCGCTGTTTTTTGCATAAAGGGAATATCCTTGTATATTTTACATCAATACAAATGTAACGCCCTGCTCCTGTTGAACAGGCGCTGCTTTAAATTTAGTGGGGGTCTGAGCTGTTATTTGGCTCAGACCGGAATGATTAAGGGCAATTTAGCCTCTGTTCCAGCCATGGCTGTGCTGTGAGTATCCACCATTGCTCGCCTGGGGGTGTCATTACCACCCCAGGCCAAGGGTGGCAGCAGCAAGGTCAATGTGTATTGAGTGTCCCCCTCGGCAGCGAGTCAGTGGGAGTGGTTGCCCGTTGTGCATGCTGGGGAGGGGTACTTAAGGGGCAGACGCCATTGGTGCGGGGGGCCTATCTGGCTGTCGTCTGTCCGCGCCTTGTTGCCTGTCTGGCCTGAGGTGTACGTTCTGAATCCTGGTTCCGGGACCACGTTGGCCCGGGGCTGCGGCTTTGCCTGTGGGCCCAGTTGTCTGGCTGTGCTGTCCGTCCTGCGGGAGGAAGCCACTTGATGAAGGAAGCCAGGGGAGGACTTACCCTGGAGAGGGCCATGCAAGAGGCTGGTACCTTGGGAGAAGGCCTGGAAACTTCATCGAAGGATGCACCGCGCACCGAGAGGCTTGACAGTGTCGCCTGTCGGATCTAAAGTTCAAAAGAAGCAAAGCTAAAGAGATCCGGGTGCTGAATCCTGTGGCAGAGGATTCCGGACCAAAATGTCTCATCAAGAAAGGTCTGTGGCAGAGACTGTACTTTACTTTGTGCGCCATCCCGGCTGCTAGGCCAATGAGAGGGATCTATCTGGGTGAGCAATACCCACTCTGGCTAGAGTGGCGACGAGAGCTGTATGCTGGAAACAGGAGTGTTTCCTTACTTTGATTATTCACCTGAACCTACCTACCCTTCCACCCCTCATCCTTCTTTTCTTCTAAGCTCTCCCAAATAAATAAAAAAAAAAAGAAGTGCATTGTGTGGACATTGAAATTCTTCAGACTCTCCTTTCACCCTGGACAGCGAGAACATAGAGGTAACGTGTCACCCAAAATATAACCAGCAGCTCCTGCGGGGGTAGTGCTACACAAATATTGAACAAGAAAATCAGTGAATACATCAGTTTTACATCTTTTAACTGTGCTAAAGTTTATTATCTTAAAAAGAAATTGCATTTTTAAAGTAAAACAAATCACTACAAATGCTGTGCAACATCGCAAAAGGAAAATATTCTACATGGTGCATCCTTCTTTTGTGTTTAAGCCTTAAAGTCAACCTTCCATGAAGAAAAAAAGGTCAGCTTTACTGACAGACCCCAGACACATACAGGTATTTGCTTAAAAATGGCTCTTAGAAAAAAAAACATGTTGTTATTTACAAGTGGTATTATCTAATATGTAATTAGTGTAGAAGACCATCAGTTAAGTAGATATTCAGTTTTCATGGAAGGCCTTCATTAACTTTAATATGTAGGTACAAATCTCTAATATCATTGTAAAAATGATTTGCATCTGTTGTCAAGCAAATGCTTCTTCGAATTTAAATCGGGGTGACAAAGAATTATGTAAAATTTGGGAAAAAATATACAACCTAGAAGTCCAGCATTTGAGGTCAGGATGGCGAATATCTCCACAGCCACCATATATTTCCCTTTGGTGCTCAGATAGGCTGGGATCATGGCAATCCAGACACTGCAGAACACCAGCATGCTGAAGGTGATGTATTTGGCTTCATTATAACTGTCCGGTAATGTCCTGGCTAAAAACGCTGTAACAAAACTGACAGCAGCCAGGATCCCCATATACCCCAGGACAGAGTAGAACCCAACAACTGACCCTTCATTACATTGAACGATAATCTTGGTTTGATATGATCGTTTGTCCAACTCCTGGAAGGGGGGAGAGACCGACAACCATGCGATGCAGATTAAAACTTGGATTGATGAGCAGATGAAGACGACAAAATTGGGCAGCTTTACTCCAACCCATTTTTTCCACACACTGCCCGGTTTGGTGGCTTTGAAAGCAAGCCAGACCATTACAGTCTTGCCCAACACAGAGGAGACCGCTATGGTAAAAAGAAATCCGAAAGATGTTTGGCGTAGCCGGCAGGTTGTATCCAGGGGACGACCCAGGAAGAGGAACACACAGAGGAAACCCAACATGATGGAGACCAGGAGGACAAAGCTGAGGCTCTTGTTATTGGCTCTGACGATGGGGGTATCTCCATATGAGATAAATACAGTCATTATCAGAAAAGTTATAATGCAAAGAAACAAAGAGATAACCATGAAAAATAAAGACAGGCTCTCAGTATAAGACAAAAACTCGATCTGCTTGGGATTACATTCAGTTTTGTTCTCGTTTGGCCATTCCTGGTCCAGACACGTCATGCAGTTCTCACTTCCTGAAAAATAAAACCAATTGTGGACTTTTAGAACTTGTTTTATTTTTTTTTGTCTATATAGATTATAAAGTCTATTGAACAAACATTATAGATGTCCACACATTTTTTTCATATAGAAAAAGGCAATGGGCCAGATTCAGAAAGAGATACGACGGCGTATCTCCTGATACGCCTTTGTATCTCTGAGTGCGGTCGGTCGTATCTATGCGCCTGATTCATAGAATCAGTTAAGCGTTGATATCCCTAAGATCCGACAGGTATAAGTGTCTTACATCGTCGTATCTTAGGCTGCATTTTCAGGCTGGCCGCTAGGTGGCGCTTCCGTTTGTTTAAGCGAGGAATATGCAAATTACTATTTACGTTGATTCAGAAACGAACGACCGCCCGGCGCTTTTTATTTATGTCGTTTGCGTTCGGCTTTTTCCGGCGTAAAGTTACCCCTGCTATATGAGGGGTATGTGAGGCGTATTCCTATGTTAAGTATGGTCGTCGTTCCCGCGCCGAGTTTTGAAATTTTTACTCCGTTTGCATAAGTCGTTCGCGAATACGTTTTGTGGCGGATTTCCGAACATGCGCACTGGGATGTTTTCACGAACGGCACATGCACCGTTAAAAAAAAACGTAAAATATGCGGGGTCAAGACAAATTTAAATAAAACACGCCCCCAACATCCCCATTTGAATTAGGCGGGCTTACGCCGGCCCACATACGTTACGCCGCCGTAACTTAGGGCGCAAGTTCTTTCTGAATACGGAACTTGCGCCCAAAGTTACAGCGGCGTAACGTATCTAGGATACGTTACGCCGGCCGGACAGATAGGCTCAGGTATCTGAATCCGGCCCAATGATTCTAAGACCATAGCAATGTACTGCATGCATGACAGTTTGGTGGTATGTGTGTGTGATATACAGTATTACCAGAGCAGGAAAGTCCTAGTAACACATAAAAAAGGATACTCAAAGATTAACCATAGGCCGGACTTTAAAGGGAACGAAAACAATGGAGAAGTAGAAAAAATATAACAATATTTATTGAAAAAAATACATGGTATAGTCAAAGACTTGTACTTACAGTGACAGGCTGTCTCCCAGGGGCATCTTTAGATCATTCCAGTGCATATATCTTCCCTTTACATGAATTGTATGCAGGTGGGCTATACAACACCCCATCAGCATTGATGAGCTCCGTTTGTGTATTCCCGTATTGGATTCCGGATCTCTTAATATGGTCATCTGCTTGATGCTATCTATGCGAGACATTCACTCGCCCCTGTCTAGAAACACTCTAAGTATGGTGCGAAATTAGCTGCTTGTTGGTCACCTTTTTGCAGTCCCTTGGAATTATTCCATGTGTTGGATACTGTTGGGGAAAACTTCCAAGCTATTGGATATTTGTACACAAGGCCCAGTCCACTATAAGACAGTGAGACTCGCTCTCTCTTTTTGCTACCTCCTTGATCATGTCCTGAAGAAGCCTAAGGCCCGGTACACACGAGCAAACATGTAAGATGAAACCGTACATGCCTGCCAGAGGGCTTCTGTACGATGGTTGTACTAACCATCGTACAGAAGTCCGCGCGTAAACAATACGCGGGGCGTGTCCGCGTCGTCGCCGCGACGATGACGCGGCGACGTGGGCGGGCCTGCCATTTAAAGGCTTCCACGCATGCGTCAAAGTCATTTGACGCATGCGAGGGACGGCGGGCGCTCGGACATGTACGGTAGGTCTGTACTGACGACCGTACATGTCCGAGCGGGCAGGATTCCAGCGGACGGTTTTAAAACACGTCCAGGAATATTTGTCCGCTGGGAAAAGGCCCGGCGGGCAAATGTTTGCTGGAATTCGGCCCGCTCGCGCCTACACACGACCGAACATGTATGCTGAAACTGGCCCGCAGACCAGTTTCAGCATACATGTTTGGTCGTGTGTACGGGGCCTAACGGTAAAACGCGTTGATGCACAAGGGCTCACTGTACAAATTGTATAATTTTACATGGTTTTTATAAATTTTTTGAACACTTTGACTATACCATGTATTTGTTTCAATAAATATTGTTATATATTTTCTACTTCTTCATTGTTTACTATGCCTCTAATGTCCGGCCTATGGTTACTCTTTGAGTACCCTTTTTTCTTGATTCCACTTAAAGAGGAGGTCCCGTAAAAAAAAAAATGAAAAGTCAGCAGCTACACATACTGCAGCTGCTGGCTTTTAATAAATGGACACTTACCTGTCCTACCGTCCCTCGATGTCGGCAGTAGGGTTCCCGGCCGAAAGGCTACACTGCCACTGCTATTGTGGGGTAAGGGAAGCCATCAGTGTAGCCTTTCGGCTTCACGCCAGGAGCCCTACTGCGCATGCATGAGGCCCAGCTCCTCTCTCCTATTAGCCCAGCGGCCAGGGGAGGAGGAGGAGGAGGGAGCCCCGCTGTGATATCACTGCCGCGTCACGGTCGGGGCCGGACTCCCGGAAGTGGGAAAGGATACCTGTCAAAGACAGGTATCCTGTCCCCCCTCCCCCCGAAAGGTGCCAATTGTGGCACCGGAGGGGGGGAGGAATCCGATGAGCGGAAGTTTTACGGATGTGGCAATGTGAGTGCTTCCGCTTTCATTTTTCCTAGTAAAACATATAATTAAGGTATGTGTGTAAAGGACTCATCAGGATTCTTGTAATGGAGGACGAATGATGGAATTGTTAAATACGGTTTACGATGTGAAAGATTATCAAGCAAAAAACAAAAAACAGGTTGCACGGCGATATATTTAGAATTTATATTGCATTACAAAATGACTTTGTGTTCAATGCCTGCTATGGGTTTCCTTGCATTGGTTTTCCCACTAACAGAAGTCTTAAAAAGTAATGGTAAAATCCACCTGTTTCATTGGAAATCTCTCCCTCTGAGCACGGGACACAACCATGACAGCATTCATGAACATTGGAGCTCGGCACTTCTCTGTTTCCAGGTAAACAGTCTTCAGAACACTGCGATCTCGGGATCTAGACAAGAGATATTTCAAAGTATTAATATATTGCCTTTATGTTTAATATAAGGTCATGGTGCATTGCCAGCTATAATACTTGGGCATGGAGTGCCATTTTAACCTCTTCAGCCCCAGAAAGATTTACCCCCAAGTCGCTTTTTTGCGATACGGGACTGCGTCGATTTAACTGACAATTGCGCGGTCGTGTGGCATTGTACACAAACAAAATGTATGTCCTTTTTTCGCCCATAAATAGTGCTTTTTTTTGGTGGTATTTGATCACCTCTGCGTTTTTTTTGTGTGCTATAAACTATGGGCTGGATTCACAAAGAGTTACGCCGTCGTAAGTTTAAGTGTATGCTCAAACTGAGATACACTTAAACCTAGCTAAGATATGACGCCCTGCAATTTTTCCGCTGGCCGCTAGGTGGCGCTTCCGTTGATTTCGGCGTAGAATATGTAAATGACTAGATACGTAGATTCACGAACGTACACTTGCCCGTCGCAGTAAAGATACGCCGTTTCCGTAAGAGATACGCCGCGTAAAGATAATGCCCCCTAGGTGGTGTAGCCAATGTTAAGTATGGCCGTCGTTCCCGCATATTCATAATGACAAGACTGACTGAATGCCAGCTTGCTCAAATACTGGTCCGACCCTGGAGCGGGGGGTGGGGCGTGTTCTGCCAGGTCAACCAAATGTTTCCCATGAATGAATACCCCCTGAAGTCTAATTACCATCAATAAATACTTCCTTAAAGCGGATGTCCGCTGAAAAAAAAATATTAAAAGCCAGCAGCTACAAATACTGCAGCTGCTGACTTTTAATATTAGAACACTCACCTGTCCTGGAGTCCAGCGCCGTCCGCAGCAGAGGACGAGCGATCGATCGTCACTCTGCTGCCCCCTCCGCCATCCTTGGTGAGGGAACCAGGAAGTGAAGCGCTCCGGCTTCACTGCCCGGTTCCCTACGGCGCATGCGCGAGTAGCGCTACGCCTGCCGATTGGCTCCCGCTGTGTACTGGGAGCCGAGTGTTCCCAGAACATAATGGGGGGGGGGGACAGGAGGTGACGTCATGCCCGCAGTCTGCCCGAGATTGTGTGGCCAGAAGTGGGTACAAATACCTGCCTTTCGACAGGTATCTGCACCCCCCTCCCACCTGAAAGGTGTCAAATGTGACACCGGAGGGGGGAGGGTTCCGATCAGCGGGAGTTCCACTTTAGGGTGGAGCTCCGCTTTAAGTATGTAGACAATGTACCCTTTGAGGTTAACAGACCACCTCACACACCTAGGTAGTCTTGCATAAGATTAACACATCAGAGGGTCTTCAGCTGTCCCTTTTGATATGTTAGAATTCAGCTGCCTTGTCAATATGGTAATGTAATACAATATCCTACATAAATCGGCCAACATATTACAACAACAGTCTCACCGGATGGTTTGGAATTAGGCTTGGTGATGCTACTGCTGTGGTACTGACTGTTCTCCTTGCTGGAAAGAAAGCTGTACCCGATGACCTACAATGCAAGGATCTCCCTGCTTCTTCTTTATCTACTGTGGATCTTTGCTTCCTCTACCTCTAATGCTGCTCCCTAAATATTCCTCTACTAGCCGACATTCATCTGGGGTAGCTCTGACATTAGGAAACAAAGCCCTGCTCCTCTAGTAGGATGCCCACCTTTACAGAGACGCGGGTTGATTTACTAAAGCTGGAAGTTTCAAAATGCTGTCCAGCTCTGCATGGTAGCCAATCAGCTTTTAACTTTAGTTCGTTCAATTAAGCTTTGACAAAAAAACAACCTGGAAGCTGGTTGGTTAATATGCAGAGCTGCACTGGATTCAGTCAGTGATAGGGAAAAGATCAACTTTAACAAGTCCATGGGGATTTTACTCAATACAGGTCCTTGTTAATCTTACCTCTTTCTGGTCATTCTTCCATTTTATTAAACTTGCATTGATAAAAATGTTCTGATCACTGGAATTAGATTGCTCAAATAATCCAACATCATTAGTGAGAATAGTTTTGTTGACTAATAAATGGTTTTGGATAACATATTGCGTCACAAATTCTCCATCTTCATTAAAGTATTTATGTGAAGTGTTTTCTGAGAAGTAGTAAGAAGCTTCTATATATCGGTGCAACTTCTGCAGGAGGACAAAAGTTTGATTGAAGCTAAAACGCATTTTAATGGACCCTTGTTGAGCCATGGACCTTGTGATTCCGAATGCTTGGCTTATTCCACACCATCACTAACTGTGCTGTTAATATCTCGAGTGCTTCCACTTCTCCATCTTTTCTCAGTATGCCCATTATGTACTAAGATTGGCAAGCTACTCAAAAGTCCAACCTAATATTCCAATTTTATGTGAACCTCAGTGGTTTGTGTGGACCTTAGGCAAAAAAAAAAATGTGATGCTGGCTGACGTCATGTACCCTGGGCCGGTGCTCCCACTAGGCAAACAACTCAGCCGCCTAGGGGGCACAGCCACGACCGCTGGCTTTGCTACTAGCCCGGCCAAGGAACACGAGGGGCTTATGTCTGCCACCCTACACAGGGCCGGGGCTCTAAATGGCTCTCTGCTGGCCAATCCAGAGAAAGCAGCAGCAGCCGTAAAGGACATCCATCACAGCTGCTGTGGAGGAGGTCAGCAGCAGCTCAGCCTGTGAGGAGGGTGGCGACACCGAGCCAGCTCCCTGGAGTCGGAGGACAGCTGGGGGGGGGGCAGAGGAGGTAGGCACCATGTCTCAGAATGAAGGAGAAGCTGCCCCTGTGTGTGTAATCTGTCCCCCCCAGAGCCGGGCTGTGCTCTGTGTTATCTGGGCTGTACAGGAGTTGTCTGGGTGATCACTTTGCCCCTGTGAGAGTACGCTCTGACAACAGCACCCGGCTGTTTAGATAAGGTTTAGATATAAAGCATACCCAGCCACCTGAGGAACTTAGGTCCTACACTGAACCTTCTCAGCACTTCCCAAAGATACTCCCATTCAACAGAATCAAAAGCCTTCTCCGCGTGGAGAGAGGCTATGACCCTAGTACCCTCCTTGTCATGGGAAGTGGCCAAGTTCAGGAAGAGGCGCCGGATATTGATGTCAGTGCCCTTACCCGGCATAAACCCAGTCTGATCCACTTGAACTAGGTCCTCAATCACTGTACCAAGCCTGATAGCCAAATTTTTTGCGAGGACCCTGGCATCTGCGTTAATCAAAGAAAAAGGCATATAGGAGGCACATTCCTCAGGGTCCTTACCAGGCTTGGGCACCAACACCACTATGGCCTCAGACATAGATTCTGGGAGAGAGTCTAGATTATAAAAAAGCTGTAGCATCGAGGCAAACCTGGGAACAAGATGCTCCTGGTAAATTGAGTAAAACTCAACGGGTATCCCATCCGGTCCAGGGGTCTTCCCGGACTGCATGGAGGCCATGGCTACCTGCACCTCTTCCAGAGAGATATCCGCATCCAACCTAGTACATTGCCCTTTGTCTAAAGAGGGGAGGGAAAAGGTTTAGATATAATTACATTTATCGAGGCTTCACTCACCTGGGGTTTAAAGCTAAATAACTGACTTCCAGATGTTTGTGTCTTCATGAATCCAAGCATATCATGTAAGGCGGTGGCCATAGAGTAAACCGCGAGATACACTTGGTGGGCATTACCGCCATGGAATAAGTGTTGGATATCAGTAATGTGTTCTGTGCCATTGCACTCATGAAGTGACCTTTTAAATAGATATTCAAAGTGATGATTTTTGCGTTTATCTACAGAAAAACAACCAAATTCATTTATCCACAGATCTTCAAGTAATTTGTCTTTTGGTTTCTTATGAGGTTGGAATTCATTAGCAAAGTTCTGAAATTCTGCAATACTTGTGGACTTGGCCCCAAAGGACAAACTACAATTAAATATTTCTGGGTGTTTACCAATGAGGGGAATGTTTGTTGCCCAAGTAGGGTCAAGGATGACTGTTCTGTCATCTATATAACCTCTTAGAAAATGTAAAAGGTCAACCTCAAAATCAAACAACGTCCCACAAAGTACAATGACGTTGAGAGGCATCTGTTTAAAAGAATCTGCCTGTTCATCCAGTTTTGTAATTTGGGAGGCGTGGCCATCAACTATTAATTCAAAATAAATACAAATTTTATAGATATTCATGACTCTCCTTAAAACCATGAACTCTTCTCTCCCACCGTCATCATCAGATCTAATAATTCCTATCCAGTTCCATCCAAAGTGCTTCAGCATTTGAGCCAAGTTCGAATAAATGACAAAATCGTTTCGTACCATCCGGAACAAGGTTGGGAAGACCCTCTTGTCTTTCAGTGTTGGACAGGTTGCACCATAACTGATCTATAAAACATGAATTGACAATGCTGCAAAGCAGCATGATACATAAAAACCTGGCTGGTCAAACATTACATTTCACTTTTCAGCAGATGTTTTTTTATAATCAGTGGGAACAATGGCACGTTGATCTCTAAACCCCATGATGGCTACCAGGCCACGAGAAGACATGCCGATAATCAATGATTTTTGTTAAAAATATAAAAAAATACATACAGAAGAACCAAAATTAAACTTAGACCTGCTCACAATCAGTGGCAGTGCATCCATAGTGGGCGCAGGAGCGCCGCCCCCTCTCATCTGCACCCGTCATTTAAGAATAGATATTGTCGCCGCTGCCATCCACTATTCACGTGTCCGGCCCCTTGTCGAGTGCCGGCCATCTGAATTACAGCGGTGGGGGGTGTTTTGGAAGTGCCTGATTAGAGCCATCTGCTCTAATAGGCTTCCAAATTGTTAAGCAGCGAGCGCACTGCTGTGCGTTCGCTGCTTACGTAGTGCTGTGATAGGGAATCGCTTCCCTAACACTGACCCGCCTGTCAGGCAATCAGGTGCACCGGGTATGGTTACCGGTGACCTGATTGGCTGAAGCGACATGAAGAGGACGGGAGAAGACATTGAGGACTCCGGAGGGAGTGTGGAGGATGGCGCTGACCCAAGAAAGGAAAGTGCCACGCGGTGGGAGCAAATTGGCTGAATTTGATGGGGCAAACTGGCAGCATCTGATGGGGCAACTGGCATTATTTGATGGGGCAAACTGGTGGCATTTGATGGGCAAACCGGCATCATTTGATGGGGCAAACTAGCATCATTTGATGGGGCAAACTGGTGGCATTTGATGGGGCAAACTGGCATTATTTGATGGGGCAAACTGGAGGCATTTGATGGGCAAACCGGCATCATTTGATGGGGCAAACTGGCATCATTTGATGGGGAAAACCAGCATCATTTGATGGGGCAAACTGGCATCATTTTATGGGGCAAACTGGCTGCATTTGGTTGGGCAAACCGGTATCATTTGATGGGGCAAACTGGAGGCATTTGATGGGGCAAACTGGCAGCATTTGATGAGGCAAACTGGCATTATTTGATGGGGAAAACTGGCATTATTTGATGGGCAAACCGGCATCATTTGATGGGGCAAACTGGCATCATTTGATGGGGAAAACCAGCATCATTTGATGGGGCAAACTGGCATCATTTTATGGGGCAAACTGGCTGCATTTGATTGGGCAAACCGGTATCATTTGATGGGGCAAACTGGAGGCATTTGATGGGGCAACTGGCGGCATTTGATGAGGCAAACTGGCATTATTTGATGGGGAAAACTGGAGGCATTTGATGGGCAAACCGGCATCATTTGATGGGGTAAACTAGCATCATTTGATGGGGCAAACTGGTGGCATTTGATGGGGCAAACTGGCATTATTTGATGGGGCAAACTGGAGGCATTTGATAGGCAAACCGGCCTCATTTTATGGGGCAAACTGGCATCATTTGATGGGGCAAATCAGCATCATTTGATGGGGCAAACTGGCATCATTTTATGGGGCAAACCGGCATCATTTGATGGGGCAAACTGGCTGCATTTGGTGGGGCAAACCGGTATCATTTGATGGGGCAAACTGGAGGCATTTGATGGGGCAAACTGGCGGCATTTGATGAGGCAAACTGGCATCATTTGATGGGGCAAACTGCCATCATTTGATGTGCAAACTGGCTACATTTGATGGGGCAAACTGCCATCATTTGATGTGCAAACTGGCTACATTTGATGGGACAAACCAGCATCATTTGATTGGGCAAACTGGTGGCATTTGATGGGGCAAACTGACAACATTTGATTTGGCAAACTGGCTACATTTGATGGAGCAAACCGGCATCATTTGATGGGGCAAACTGGTGGCATTTAATGGGGCAAACTGGCATTATTTGATGGGGCAATCTGGCTGCATTTGATGGGGCAAACTGGCGGCAATTGATGGGCACAGTGGCTGCGTTTGATGGGCACAGTGGCAGCAATTGATTATTTTTTTTGCGCCCCCCAAAAAAATTTGAGCACCAGCCGCCACTGCTCACAATATAAACTGTGTTTAAGTCAGCAAAAATTCTGAAATAAAAAAGTTTTTTACTCACCTGTACATACCGATATAAGCCCAATATCTGTGCTATAGATGTGGTGGTTGCAGAGCTCTGGTCTCCAATGAAGCCCAGTATTTTTTTACGTTCCCTGCAGGAGAAATTTGGGACCATCTTTCCCGGTCCGGATAAAATCTGCAATGTGTTTTTTATCGCCTTCCTGGTTTCCGCACAGGAGTCATACAGGTGATATCCAAGAGTAATATTTGGTAACATTGTAGGGTTCTTGTTAATTTCATCAATGGCAAAAAAGAAAGTCAACAGATCCTTATAAAAGTGTGGCTGAGGACTGCAAAACAAAACAGAAAACTGAGAAAGAAGGTTTATTTCCAGCACACTGTGAATTTTCTAAATAGAGCCCAGCAGAAGTTGTTTCCTTTCAGGTGATCTGTCTCTAATTGAAACTTCATATGCAGCCATTTTTGTCGTTTATTAGCAACTTAGAAGAATTGGTACATATTTGTCTTATGAGAGCTGAGAATTTATTTTTGTGTTCTCATATCACCACTGTTTTTTTTTTTTTTTTTTGCGATATCAGTAAAAAAAATACCAACATTTTTAAAAAAAAATTGGTTTTCTTAGTTACTATTATAAAATTTTGCAAATAAGTAATTTGTCTTCATAAAATTAGGCTAAAAACTACACTTCTACTATTCTTTGCTAAAAATAACCCGAATCGGTGTATATTATTTAGTCTGTGTGAAGTTTATAGAGTCTGCCAAATTTCTTAAGGCCCAAAAAATGCCAGGACAGTACAAATACTACCCAAATGAACATTCTTGGTGTTCTAGGGGCATAGATTACACATTTAATTTTCTGACTACCTAACACATTTTGAAGGCCCTGGAGCACCAAGACAATGAAAACACCCACACAATGACCATATTTTGGAACGCAAACACACCAATGTATATTCTATTAGGCATTGTCATTTCCCCCCCCCCAAGTTTTTGACATATGTTTAAGGAAAATAAAATGTATATTCCCTTAGGCATAATGGGCCAGATTCACGTAGATCAGCGGATCTTTAGATCCGCTCGATCTACCTGATTTAAGATCCGCTCCCGCAAGTTTGGGAGGCAAGTGGGTAATTCACAAACCACTTACCTCCAAACTTGCGGCGGCGGATCGCAAATCCCCCGGCGAAATTCAAATTCCGCGGCTAGGGGGAGTGTACTATTTAAATCAGGCGCGTTCCCGCGCCCGATTTAAATGCGCATGCGCCGTCCGCGAAATTTCCCGGCGTGCATTGCTCCCACTGACGTTGCTAGGACGTCAGTGGTTTCGACGCTTACGTAAACGACGTCCGTCCGTATTCGAGAACGACTTATGCAAACGACGTTAAAAAATTCAAATTCGACGCGGGAACGCCGGCTATACTTAACATTGGCTGCGCCTCATCGAAGCAGGGGTAAGTATACGCCGGGAAAGCCGCTACGGAAACGACGTAAGAACACTGCGTCGGGTCCGCGTACGTTCGTGAATTTGCGTATCTCGCTGATTTACATATTATTCAACGTAAATCAGCGGGAACGCCCCCGGCGCCATTTTCAAATTGAAAATAAGATCCGACAGTGTAACGCAGTGTAACACTGTCGGATCTTAGCCATATCTATGCGTAATTGATTCTATGAATCAGACGCATAGATAGGACCAATGTAAGTCAGAGATACGACGGCGTATCTGGAGATACACCGTCGTATCTCTTTGTGAATCTGGCCCAATGAGTCTTTTGAACATGTCGTTTTTCCCCCCAAGTTTTTGACATACGTTTAATGAAAATGAAATATATATTCTATTAGGCATAATGAGTCTTTTGAACATGTCATTTTTTCCCCCAAGTTTTTGACATAAGTTTAAAGAAAATGAAATGTATATTCTATTAGGCATAATGAGTTTTTTGAACGTGTCATTTTTTTCCCCAAGTTTCCCCAAGAAAACGTCTCTCTTTTTTTTAACAGAAAGTTGTCAATTTATAAGATAATTCTAACACACAGCATGGACATACCAAGAATTACACCCCAGAATACATTCTACTACTACTCCTGAGTATGGAAATACCACATGTGTCAGACTTTTTTTTACAGCCGAGCTGAACAAAGAGTACACAATAAATTACCTGTGGTTTTAGTAGAGTAGTTTGTCTGCAGAGAAGAGCATTGGTCCAGGCTGAAGGCAGGAATATGGTCCATAAACAGAGCGAGGTGGGGTTCACCGCTCCAGGGAAATCCCAAGTGCAATTGTGGATAAGTCCAGGTGGATGTGGGTGCTGGCAATGCACTAGGCAATGGAAAGTAGCAAAGGACGGATGGACGGCCTCACACCAAAGAACTCTTGAGCTGTCACACATGTCACACATGGCCATGAATAAGCACTAACCAAGTGTGAAACGCGTCGGCTGTTTTTGATTTCTGCTGTGTATTTGCGGTGTTTGCTTATGTTCCTTCAATAAAGTGTTCTTTGGTGTGCGGCCGTCCATCCGTCCTTTGCTACTTTCCATGGTCCATAAACAGGCCAGGGTCAGTATAAGCAGAAGGCTGGCCTTCAGGTAACAGGCATGAACATGGTCCATGAACAGTCCAGGGTCAGTAGAGGCAACAGGCAGAGATATGGTCATTATAGCCAAAGTACCTTTATCTACAACAGTTCACTGTCATCCACCTTGGCCCCCCCCCCCCTCACTATGCACAGAATCAGCCCCCGACCGCTACAACCCTGGCAGACAGACAATAGCAGAAGCCTCAAAAAACAGAGCCATGCTCTTGAGCATCTGTGGCAAAATACAAAGTAACAGGAAGATTTCAGCCAATATAAATGTGCCCTCCAAAAATACCATTCCTGTCTCCACGCTGCCAAACAGACTTACTTTATCACTCTCATTAACACCTTTTCACGCAGTCCCCGTCAACTCTTATCTACCTTTAACACTCTACTCCGTCCACCATTACCTCCACCCACTAATTTACTCAATGCCCAGGAGATTGCTAATAACTTAAAAAAAAAAAAGATTGAGACAATTTGTTTGGAGATCTCTTCCACTATGCAGATATCTCCTTTCTACACTTTCAATAAACTTTTTTGTAACCCCCCCACCTAACCTCCTGCCCGCTGGACCCCATTCCTTCTCAAATACTACGGTCACCCACTGACTCTATCCTACACTCTTTAACTCACATCTTCAACCTCTCCCTCTCTACTGGCATCTTACCCAACCCTCTGAAACATGCACTAGTCACTCCCATCCCAAAAAAGGCCTCACAGGACCCACCAATCTTAAAGCGGGAGTTCACCCATTTGTGTTTTTTTTCCTTTTTTTCCCCATAGCTGGATGCTCGTTTTGTCTAGGGGAATCGGCTATTTGTTTTAAAATATGAGCAGTACTTACCCGTTTTCGAGATGCATCTTCTCCGTCGCTTCCGGGTATGGGTCTTCGGGAGCGGGCGTTCCTTCTTGATTGACAGTCTTCCGAGAGGCTTCCGACGGTCGCATCCATCGCGTCACTAGTAGCCGAAAGAAGCCGAACGTCGGTGCGGCTCTATACTGCGCCTGCGCACCGACGTTCGGCTTCTTTCGGAAAATCGTGACGTGATGGATGCGACCGTCGGAAGCCTCTCGGAAGACTGTCAATCAAGAAGGAACGCCCAGTCCCGCAGCCCATACCCGGAAGCGACGGAGAAGATGCATCTCGTAAACCGTAAGTACGGATCATATTTTAAAACAACTAGCCGATTCCCCTAGACAAAACGAGCATTAATCTAAGGGGAAAATGTGTTCTCCATGGGTGAACCTCCGCTTTAACAACCTAAGACCCATCTCCATACTCTCTTTTGCCTCCAAACTCCTTGAACGTTTAGTCTACAACTGACTACAACCGAGCCGCCACCTCCTTGAGAATTACCTTCTTGATCCTCTTCAGTCTGGATTTCATCCACAGCACTCCACAGAAACTGCTCTCCTAAAGCTCACAAACGACTTAATAACCGCTAAAACCAATGGTCATTATTCTGTACGCTCACTCTTGGACCTCTCCGCTGTCTTTGATACAGTTTATAACCCCCTCCTCCTCAAAAAACGTGCTTGGTATCCATGGCTGTTCTCTCCATTGGTTCGAATCTTACCTAACTCACCGCACCTTCAGTGTCACTTACAACTCTACTTCCTCCTCTCCAACACCTCTTGTGCCTCCTACACACAGCCGTTTTTTCAGACGGGAATACTGACGGACCAAAAAAGAGAGCAGGATCTCTTTTTTACCGTCAGGAAAAAATCCTGGCGGGAAAACCATTCGTCTGTATGCTTTTCCGAGGGGAAAAAAACGTGCATGTTCGGAAACAATTCAACGCATGCTCAGAAGCATTTAACTTAATTTTCTTGGTGCATCGTAGTCTTTTTTGTCACCGCGTTCTTTGCAGTCAAATGTTCACCAGACTTTTGTGTGACCGTTTGTATGCAAGGCGGGCTTGAGAGGAATTCCGTTGGGAAAACCATTGGTTTGTTATCAGATGGGAAAACCGGTCATGTGTACAGGGCATTACTATTGGTGTCCCCCAAGGTTCTGTCCTTGGACCTCTACTATTCTCAATCTACACATCCTCCCTGGGTCACAACCATTTATATGCTGATGACACCCAAATCTATCTCTCTACCCCTCAGCCCACCCCATCAGTCTCCTCACACATCAGTAATTTACTAACAGACATATCAGCCTGAATGTCACACCACTTCCTCAAACTGAATCTATCTAAAACCTGAGCTCATAATATTTCCTCCCCCACGATCTCTATCAAGATCAATGGCACAACTTTCAGTCCGTCCCTGCATGCCAGGGTGCTAGGGGTAACCCTAGACACTGAACTGTCCTTTCAGGCCCACATCCAATCCCTGTCCAAATCATGCTGCCTTAGCCTCTGCATAATTTCTAGAATACGCTAGAGTAAGATAGTCAACCCCTTATCAGCTTAAAGGTGTAAGTCAATGACAAAAATAGTAAATAGAGATAGGCTGAACACCCCCTGTTCGCAGCCGAACAACGAACCCTATTAAAAAATATGGGACCCAAACTTGAAAAATCCAAAGGGCCCATTTTGAAGGTTTATATGCAAGTTATTAGGTATACAGTACAAAGGGTATGGGGGGGGGGGGGGTCTAGGTCCTGATCTGGGGGACATGCATCAATGCAAAAAAGTTTGTAAAGAAAGATTATCTTTAAATGAGCAGTGATTTTATAAAGCTTAAAGCATTCGTAAATTTGAAAATCTGAAAATTCAAAAAAATAACTAACTAACTAACAATAACTAACTATTAAATTAAACTATTTGGCCAGTACACATGTCTAGTTTAATAGTTAGTTATTATTAGTTCGTTATTTCTTTTTAATTTTCGGATTTTCAAATTTACCAATGACCCGAAGAATTGAAGTAAAAAAAAAGACGAATGAGATGAAAACTAAGAGCTAGATTCAGGTAGCTCGGCGTATCGTTGAGCGGGCGTAGCGCATCTCATATGCGCTACGCCGACGTAACTCTGAGAGGCAAGAGCAGTATTCACAAAGCACTTGCTCCCTAAGTTACGGCGGCGTAGCGTAAATGGGCGGGCGTAAGCCCGCCTAATTCAAATTTGGAAGGTAGTGGGCTTCTTGTATTCAAATTAACCGTGACCCCATGTAAATTAATGGCCGAACGAACGGCGCATGCGCACGCATGCTCACAATCACGTCGCATATACTCCCTAGGAAACGACGGCTCAATGCGTACGACGTGAACGTAACCTACGCCAAGCCCCATTCACGTACGACTTACGTAAACAACGTAAAATACGAAGGCTGTTCCGACGTCCATACCCTACTTTAGGTGGGATAACTTTATGTCGGACGTACGCCTTACGTAAACGGTGTAGCTTACTGCGACGGCCGCAAGTACGTTCGTGAATCGGCGTATCTAGGTCAATTACATATTCAACGCATAAATCAATGGAAGCGCCCCTAGCGGCCAGCGTAAATATGCACCCAAGATACGACGGCGTAGGAGACTTACATCGGTCGGATGGAGCCCGAATTCAGGCGTATCTGGTTTAAAGAATACGGCGCATAGATACGATTGCCCATCTGTGGACTAAGAAGATACGTCGGCGTAAGTCCTACGTGAATCTACCTCTAACACATTTTTGGCCAGTGCACATGTCTAATGATCAGTGCTAAAAAATATGATCTCTCAATACACAAATGACACTGGCAGGGAAGGGGTTAACATCTAGGGGCGATCAAAGGGTTAAATGTGTTCCTAGGGGGTGCTTACTAACTGTGTGGAGAAGGTGCTACTGTGGGAATGCAGAGATCCATGTCCCTGCTTGGCAGAAGCACAGGATCACAGAATGATGATCTGTCTTGTTTACATAGGCAGACCGCCTCTCTGCCCCTGTCTCCCGAACGATCGGTGGGCATCGGCGGACATTACGTCCACCGGACCCACTGATTGGCTCCTCGCTGTGTCCAATCACAGTGAGAGGGGGGCGCCAGTGGCACACTTGCACGTCCCAGACCAGGAAGTACAGAATTCCTTGTACAAGTACAGGATGCTGCCCTGCCACAGTACATTTCCATGGAGCGTCGTCGGCACTTAATTTTAAAATGGAATTCTTAACGTATCACAAGATGAAGATATCCGCCTATGAAAAGAAAAAGCGATCACCTAAACCCTCAAGATTTTGATGGCCTGGTCATTAAGGGGGGGGGGGGGGGGTAAACCTTCCGGGGCTGAAGTGGTTAATGAAAGCTGCAGATTTATAGAGATTGAAAATTACTTTTGACATCAACATGTTGAAGCTTCTATGAGATTTTAGTGATTGGGATCACGTCTATTTTTAATATCAGGTTACGTCTGATCGCTTTCCTGGGTGAAGTGAACCCTCCTATCGTTTTTTGGCCAAGGAAGCTGCCATCTTGGCCTCTGTTTAATCTGCAACTGCCATGATGCTGCACATGTGATAAGTTATGAAACCAGCCATTGGATTGTTTGACAGTTTGGTTGAGAGCACAAGCAAATTGACAGCTAGCATTTCCGGCATGCCGGGAATGTTAACTGTTTTTTTAAACTATCAGACCGATGGGTTTACTTCCGCTTTAAAAAGCAAAGGTGTCCGCGTCGATTGGGATGACACCGGCGCGGTCTTCACCCTGCCCAGGAATACACTGTGTGTTCAAAGACAAAGCCGGGATGAATGCTGAGGATACAATGGAAGAGATGAAACTAGAGCAATGCCGTGTTAGACTTCACACACCGGAAAGCAATCAGACGTAACCTGATATTAAAAATAGGCGTGACCCCAATCACTAAAATCTCACAGAAGCTTCAACATGTTATTGTCAAAAGTCGTTTTCAGTCTTTTGTATATCTGCCGCTTTCATTAAACTAAAGCCTGGTGATCAGGGCCGCTGATAGGGGGGGACCACCAGTCCTCCTGTAGGGGGCCCGGGCACACAGGGGGGCCCAAACACCAGAGGGGAGGAGGGGCAATTACAGGATGCCCTGCGCGGCTCTCGGCAGCAAGTGAAAAGCCTCCTGCCGACTTTTAACTGTTGCAGGGAGAGACACAGACACAACTGCTGGCTTCCTTGTCCTGTTAAAAAATGAATAAAAAAATAACTCTGTATTGTTTTAATCCATTGTAAAAAAAATAAAAAAAAAATTAAAATTGTATAAAAATAATTAGTAAAAATTGTAAAATAAAATACATTTATTTAAAAAAAAAATATATAAAATGTTTTTGTTCAAAAATGTTGAAAACTATTTTAAAAAAGGGCTAATTCACACAGTTTCTCTGTTATCTGTGTGTCCGCAAAGAATGATTTTAGTATATTTATTGTGATTTTTTTTATATATATATTATTGAGGGGGGCCCTGCCAGGTAGGCTGTACCGGGCCCCGTGATTTCTAACAGCAGCCCTGCTGGTGATCCCGCCATAGAGGTCCTTGCTCAGGGTGTTATAGGGTGGTAAAGCTCTGTCCCCATCTCCTAATTGCTTCCTTGTGTTGTCACCTCTGCCAAAGCTTTTAATGGAGATCACAAGTGTCCCTTACACCACACATTACACAATGCCGTGGTCACCATCAGGAAGCACCCTGAGAAATACCATGCAGCCATTGTTAGAGTGTACAGTATGTAGACATGATATGGTTGCAAAGGGATTGCTTGAGATCAGAATTAGGCCCCCATACACACTATTACATTTTCTGCAGATTTTTGTCTTCAGATTTACCAAAACCATCTAATATGAGGTCAAACCTTGAGGGCCAGATTCTCGTAGGTGCGCGCATCTTTGTGCGGGCGTAACGTATCCTATTTACGCTACGCCTCCGCAACTTAGACGGGCAAGTGCAGTATTCTCAAAGCACTTGCTCCGTAAGTTGCGGTGGTGTGGCGTAAATAGGCCGGCATAAGCGCGCCTAATTCAAATGTGGAAGATGTGGGCATGTGTTATGTAAATGTTATGTGACCCCACGTAAATGACGCTTTTTACGAACGGCGCATGCGCCGTCCGTGGACATATGCCAGTGTGTATTGCTCCAAAGTACGCCGCAAGGACGTATTGGTTTCGACGTGAACGTAAATTACGTCCAGCCCCATTCACGGACGACTTACGCAAATGACGTAAAATTTTCAAAATTTGACGCGGGAACGACGTTCATACTTAACATTGGTGCGCCGCATGTACGCCTCATATAGCAGGGGTAACTTTACGCCGGGAAAAGCCTAACGTAAACGGCGTATCTGTACTGTGTCAGCCGGGCGTACGTTCGTGAATTCGCGTATCTAGCTGATTTACATATTTCTAGGCGTAAATCGGCGCACACGCCCCTAGCAGCCAGCGTAAATATGCAGTTAAGATCCGACGGCGTAAGGGACTTACGCCGGTCGGATCTAATAGAAATCTATGCGTAACTGATTCTAAGAATCAGGCGCATAAATACGACGGCTCAGACTCAGAGATATGACGGCATATCTGTAGATACGCCGTCGTATCTCCTTTGAGAATCCGGGCCTAAGAGTTTCAGTTTATAATAGGCCCTTTTACTACATGGTTTTGGTAAATTTTAGGACAACGGGTGAGAAAAAAAAGTGAAAACAAGGGTTTGAGTTTTGGAAAAGGGCACTTACCGGTGACACACTGTGATTCTGTTAAATTTTACATGTATTTGAAGTGTTCCAACATTAATAAAAAGTATATAAAAAAAAGATATACTCACTTTAAGCACAGCATCATAAAAAAAGTTTTGGTAAGAGGTAGCAAATCATAGGCAATTCCCTTTAAATGGCTATTGACGGTGAAGACCCCTCCGATGATGACGTCTCCATCCTGATAATACTCGTAGTCTTCATGTACGGCGGCTGCCACCGGCACGTTGGTTGGTGCCGCTCCTGGGTTCTCGGCGGTACAAGGCGTCACACACAGGAGGAGCACACACAATTCTCCAATCGGTGTATGAGATGTCAGTAGAAATCTACACAACACACCAGCAAGGAGATGAAGGGAGGTCACTACAACCCGGTATAACATTATCTGGGGACACACAAGGCTACAGATCATGTCTGTCTATGGAATAAACCTGCGTCCTCTTATCTTATATAGAGTGCCGTGTAAGACAAGACAAAGGGCCCCGCATTTAGAAACAGTTATATAAAACGATTTAATTTTCGATAACATTTTCTGTTAATATCATATTTTTATTTTATTTTTGAACAGCAGAAAGAGAAGAGACAAACATTTGTAATTGAGTCTTTTTTTAAATGTTATCAGCAGGCATTAAAGTTACACTATACTATCAAAAGTATTGGGACGCCTGTCTTTACATGAACTTTAATGACATCCCAGTCTTAGTCGGTAGGGTTCAACCTTTGCAGCTATAACTGCTTCTAGACATGTGCGGTATGTTTCGTTCAGAATTTAATATTTTCGAAAAAAAAAATCGTTATTTAACCACTTGTATACCAGGCCTATTTTGGCACTTCTCTCCTTCATGTAAAAATCTAATTTTTTTTGCTAAAAAATTAATCAGAACCGCCAAACATTATATATATTTTTTTTAGCAGACACCCTCGGGAATAAAATGGCGGTCATTGCAACTTTTTTTCTCACACGGTATTTGTGCAATAATTTTTCAATTGCGTTTTTTTGGGGAAAAAAACGGTTTCATGAATTAAAAAATAACAAAACAGTAAAGTTAGCCCAATTTTTTTGTATAATGTGAAAGATGATGTTACGACGAGTAAATAGATACCTAACATGTCACGCTTTAAAATTGCGCACACTCATGGAATGGCGCCAAACTTCGGTACTTAAAAATCTCCATAGGTGACGCTTTAACATTTTTTACAGGTTACTATTTTCGAGTTACAGAGGAGGTCTAGAATTGTTGTCATAACGTCGTGCCCGGGCCTCCGACGGTCATAGAGATGACTGGTGACCATCTGGACCATCTGATTTTTTTTGAATCAGATCACATCCTAGATATCTCCATCGACGTCTAAAAGCATTGCTGGTATCATTAGAGACCCTGGGCCGAGTAGCTGAAGCGTTCATTGAATTTTCCAGAAAGATCGCAATGCGATTATTCGGCAAACGCAATATCGCGCGATTATTTTCCTCGCCCCGATCTTCCGCATCAGAGCGATTTTTACAGTTTCATTTTTAAAACAGATCACATCCTAGTGATCTCCATAGACGTCTGAAAGCATTGCTGGTATGATTAGAGCCATTGGGCCGAGTAGCTGAAGCGATCATTTTATATTGCCGAATAATCGCAATGCGAATATTCGGCAATAGGAATATTGCGCGATTATTTGCTCCGCCCTTTTGCATCAGAGCCAATCAGAGTTCTCCTTCCACACTCGTCACAGGTTAGCAACCAATAGGAACCTGCCTGCATGGACATTATATAAGCTCACTCCCAGCACCATTTCATTGCAGATTCAGAAGCTTGCTATAGAGTGTGGAGGCTGTTTCTGTGTTCCTGGTTTCCTGGTTTCCTGTGTCTTTGTTCTTGATTGATTTAGATCATCACCAGCATTGCTATTTAGTGATTCCAGTGGATCTTTTCCAGTATATCAACTGCTTTTTTCAAAGCAATAGACCCAAGAGCTTTTTTCAAAGCTACGTTTTGTGCTGTTTTGTGCTGTTTTTTTCATTTGTGTTACTGTTTGATCCTGCAATCCTCCCTGTTCAGTTATATTTGCAAGAGATTTCAGAACACATATTGATCTGAGCTTTATAAAAGAGCTTTTCTAAAAGCTAAGTTTTGTTCATCTTGTGTTACTGTCAGATCTTGCAGGTTCACTGTTCAGTGATATTTGATAGGCATCTCAGTTCAAATTTTGTTTAGTTTTCCCTAAAGAGCTTTTATAAAAGCTAAGTTTTGTGTTCAGTTTAGTTAAATTTTGTGTAGTAAGTGTACACACTGTTAGTGTACATTTATTTCATCTAGCTTAGCTTAGTGTGTGTTTAGTGTCTGTGTTTTGTGTTTAAAAAAAAAAAAAAAAAAAAAAGTTAGTGTTTGTTTAGTGCTTTTTTTTTTTTTCTTTAATTTTGTAGTCCTTGTCTGGTGTACTACTTTTCTTATAGTTTAGTAGCTGTCTGTGTACGTCTTTGTCTGCGTGCCTGTCTTGTAAAAAAAACACAAAAACACATTTTGTTCACATTTTCCCCCCCAATAAAGTTTAACCCCCCCACACACATATCAGCAATTATGAGCGGCATCCGTGGCCGTGGCAGTAGGGGTAGGGGAGTTACTCCCAGTGCTGGATCGCTGCCAGCACGGGGTACCTCTCGTGCCCCTACTAGTGGTAGAGGATCGGGTGCAAGGGGAGTACGCCTGATCCGGGAGTTCTTCCCATCGGGCAGCCGCCCGATATTGCCATCTCAGGCTCAAGTAGTGGTGGACTACATGGGGCACAGCAGTGCCACTGAGTCGTCGGTCCCGACTCACAGTAGTACCACCATTACACCGTTGCCTGTACTACCCCCCCCCCAGCCCCCAAGAGTCCAGCATCTTACTGTTCGACAGCGACAGTGATAGGGATCTCTTGGGGGAGGCCATGCATCAGGCAGACCTCCAGCTCTGTCCTGATGGTCAGGACCTTTTTGAAGGGATGGATGAGGAGGATGGGATACCTGCTGGCAGTATCCCAGAGACATCCCTTCAAACTGGTGCTGCTGTTTTGGTGCAGGAAACAGCAGCACCTAGTCAGACCCAGGCGTGGGTGAGGGGACAGCGGAGCCAGGCTAGAGGCTCCATGTCACGTGGTTCCCTCAGACCAACACATCTCAGCCCTTGGTCTGACATCTCTGGGGGCGAAGAGGGTGACCCATCATGGTTGCCATCTGACGCGTCGGCTCACTACGTCAGTGACGACGGGGAAGGTAGGCACCCTGGTGAAACGGTGCGCCAGGTCACCACCAGGGAGACCATCGTCAGGGTCTCCACTGGTGATGGCAGCAGGAGGTGTCAGGAGGAGGAGCAGCAGCAGCAGCAGCAGCAGCAGGCAGCTCCACCTGTGCGCACCGAATCCCAGCAGGTGCAAGTAAGCGTCACCCCATCTGACAGGAGGGCGGTGCTGAAGTCACCTGTCTGGAATTTCTTTACCCTGGTGGCAGACAACCCTACCGTGGCCATCTGCCGGATTTGTAAAGTGAGGGTGAAGAGAGGGAAGTGTTTGGCTCGGGTGGGTACCACAGCCCTGAACCAGCACCTCAGGATAAACCACTGGGCGTTGTATGAGGAGATGAAGCGTGGTGGTGGTAGCAGCGCCACCACCACAAGTGAGCAGGGTACAGCAGCCCCTGCCACATCTTCATCTGTTTCCAGCAGGTCATGCCCCCCCGCTCCCTCTAGTAGAGGTACTGGTACCGGCAGCCAGACCTCTACTTCCACAGCACCCTCCACGTCTGTGTCCCGCACTGCCGTCCGGCGCCAGGCGTCGATTTCAGACGCCTTTGACCGCACCACTCCCTTCCCCCCTGGAGACCGACGTGTGCGTTCCCTCAATGGGCTCCTGGCAAGGGTTATTGCCCAACATCTGCTGCCCTTCAACATAGTTGACAGCAACCCCTTCAGGCAGATGTTGGAGCAGGCCCAACCCCAATGGCGTGTCCCCAGCCGCCATTTCTTTGCCAGGACTGGTGTCCCTGCCCTACACCAGCACATTGTTCAGAATGTAACCCTGTCGCTGGATCACGCTGTCAGCGACAGGGTTCATCTGACAATGGATGGCTGGACCAGCAGGCATGGGCAGGGACGCTACATCAGCTTCACGGCCCATTGGGTTTCCCTCCGAGGCGTCGGTGAGGGATCGTCGGCAACCGATCTTGTGGTGCCGCCCCGGGGTGTCCAGGGGAGAACTGCTGGTCTCCCTCAAGCCACTGTCTCCGCAGCTGCTGAGCCTCCCAGCAAGCGCCCCCGTAGCTACTCAAGTGTGGGGCACGTGCGCTGTCAGGCCGTGCTCCAGCTTGTTAGTTTAGGGGACCGGAGACACACTGCAGAAGAAGTGCTGAAAGCACTTCAAGCTCAGGTCCAGAAGTGGCTGACACCCCGAAGGCTCCAGCCAGGTATGGTTGTCTGCGATAACGGCAGCAACCTACTCGCCGCCCTCCATGCTGGCAGTCTGACGCACGTGCCCTGTCTGGCACATGTCCTCAACCTGGTGGTGCAGAAGTTCCTGCGCACTTATCCAGGGTTGAGTGACATTGTGGCAAAGGCGCGTAGGATTGCCAGCCACTTCAGGCGCTCCCCAACCGCTACCGCGTCCCTGTCCAAATTGCAGCGGAAGTACAATCTGCCCCTTCACAGGCTGATTGTGGACAGTGTGACGCGGTGGAACTCCACCCTCCACATGCTGAAGAGGTTGTGGGAGCAGCAAAGGGCGGTGAGGGAGTACCTGATGGAACTAGGCACTCAGAGGGCTTCACCACAACTCCCTTTCATCGCCTGTGCGCAGTGGGGGCAGATAAACCAGGTCTGCCAAGTGTTGTCCTCCTTCGAGCAGGCGACCAAGATGGTCAGCAGTGAGCAAATTGGCCTCAATAGCGTGCTGCCAATACTGTTCATGCTGGAGAGGACACTAGATCGCCTGCTCGAGGCTGGGGAGAGTGCCTTGGTGGAGCAGGAGGAGTCAGCAATGCTCCACCGAGACCAGGGCCAGGACCAGGAGGAGGAGGAGGAGGAGGAGGAGGATGATGATGAAGAGGAGGAGGAGGTGGTTGCTGGTGTCGTCCCGGAGTCAGGGCCTGGTCAGGAGGGAGAGCCGGTGTTGGGGGCACCGATAGTCCGGGGGTTGGGCATGTCTGAGTTTGACCAGCAGAGCCTCAGGGAAGAAGAGTCGCACCTCATTAACCTGGCCAGCATTGAGGAGTCACAGCGGGCTGTGCTCTTCCCCATGGCTGCCCACATGCTCAGATGCCTCAGGAGGGACCCCCGGGTTAAGACCATCAAGACGAGGGATGATTTCTGGATGGCCACCCTTTTGGATCCCAGGTGCAAGGGGAAACTGGAGCAGTTCATCCCAGCCAGCCGGAGGCAGCACCGGATGGAGGAACTGCAGGCAGCCATTGTCAGACGGTTGGAGCAGGCAACTCCCCGGCCTCCAGTTGTCCCCCCTCATCTCACCCAGCAGGTGGCTGCACCCAGCTGCAGCCGAGCAGGGGACCTAATGGAAGAGATGAGGATGTTCTTCCAAACCGAGCGACCCAGTACCACCACCAGCAGCAGCAGCAGCAGTCACCACCAGCGGCTGGCCCACATGGTGGCAGACTACATGGCGTCCGTCGGTGCTTCTGACAGTATGAGCACCGACGACCCCATGGAGTACTGGGTTGCCAGATTGGACACCTGCCGCGAGCTCGCTCAGTATGCGCTGGAGTTATTGTCTTGCCCCCCCTCCAGCGTACTATCTGAGCGGACATTCAGCGCGGCAGGTGGGGTGGTCACGGACAAGAGGACCCGTCTGTCCACAGAGTCCGTGGACAGACTCACATTCATAAAGATGAATGAGTCCTGGATCGGCGGTGACTTTCTGGCACCCGTCGTCGGTTCAGGGCGCTGAAGGGTCCCTTGCCATGCATTCCCTGATGAAGCCCCGGACCTGATGTATTTACAGTGCTGAATATAACTATTTCAACATCAGAGAAAATCAATGTTAATATTTGGTACAGTAGGCTTTCTTTGCAATTACAGCGGTCAAAAATTTCTTGTAGTTTTACACCAGCTTTGCACACACTGGAGGAGGGATTTTGGCCCACTCCTCCACACAGATCTTCTCTACATCAGTCATGTTTCTGGGCTATCGCTGAGAAACACGGAGTTTGAGCTCCCTCCAAAGATTCTCTATTGGGTTTAGGTCTGGAGACTGGCTAGGCCACGCCAGAACCTTGATATGCTCCTTACAGAGCCAATCCTTGGTTATCCTGGCTGTGTGCTTTGGGTCATTCTCATGTTGGAAGACCCAGCCTCGACCCATCTTCAAAGCTCTAACTCAGGGAAGGAGGTTGTTGCCCAAAATCTTGCAATACATGGCCCCGGTCATCCTCTCCTTAATACAGTGCAGTCACCCTGTCCCATGTGCAGAAAAACACCACCAAAGCATGATGCTACCACCCCCATGCTTCACATTAGGGATGGCGTTCTTGGCATGGTACTCATCATTATTCTTCCTCCGAACACGGTTAGTGAAATTATGATCAAAAAATTATATTATAGTCTCATCTGACCACATGATTTTCTCCCATGACTCCTTTGGATCAGTCAAGACAATTATGTCAGCAGTTATTTCACACCCTATATACTCTTATTAAGACTGCTGTACATCATGGCAACTCCTGCCCATGTGATATGACTCTGTATCAACTACTACTGTTAATACTACTACTGCTGCTTCTGCTGCTGCTGCTGCCCAGTCAAGACACCTATGTCAGCAGTTATTTGACACTCTATATACTCCTATTCCTACTGCTGTTCATCATGGCACCTCCTGCCCATGTGATATGACTCTGTATCAACTACTACTGTTAATACTACTGCTGCTTCTGCTGCTGCTGCCCAGTCAAGACACCTATGTCAGCAGTTATTTGACACTCTATATACTCCTATTCCTACTGCTGTTCATGATGGCACCTCCTGCCCATGTGATATGACTCTGTATCAACTACTACTGTTAATACTACTGCTGCTGCTTCTGCTGCTGCTGCTGCCCAGTCAAGACACCTATGTCAGCAGTTATTTGACACTCTATATACTCCTATTCCTACTGCTGTTCATGATGGCACCTCCTGCCCATGTGATATGACTCTGTATCAACTACTACTGTTAATACTACTGCTGCTTCTGCTGCTGCTGCCCAGTCAAGACACCTATGTCAGCAGTTATTTGACACTCTATATACTCCTATTCCTACTGCTGTTCATCATGGCACCTCCTGCCCATGTGATATGACTCTGTATCAACTACTACTGTTAATACTACTGCTGCTGCTTCTGCTGCTGCTGCTGCCCAGTCAAGACACCTATGTCAGCAGTTATTTGACACTCTATATACTCCTATTCCTACTGCTGTTCATGATGGCACCTCCTGCCCATGTGATATGACTCTGTATCAACTACTACTGTTAATACTACTGCTGCTTCTGCTGCTGCTGCCCAGTCAATACACCTATGTCAGCAGTTATTTGACACTCTATATACTCCTATTCCTACTGCTGTTCATGATGGCACCTCCTGCCCATGTGATATGACTCTGTATCAACTACTACTGTTAATACTACTGCTGCTTCTGCTGCTGCTGCCCAGTCAAGACACCTATGTCAGCAGTTATTTGACACTCTATATACTCCTATTCCTACTGCTGTTCATGATGGCACCTCCTGCCCATGTGATATGACTCTGTATCAACTACTACTGTTAATACTACTGCTGCTGCTTCTGCTGCTGCTGCTGCCCAGTCAAGACACCTATGTCAGCAGTTATTTGACACTCTATATACTCCTATTCCTACTGCTGTTCATGATGGCACCTCCTGCCCATGTGATATGACTCTGTATCAACTACTACTGTTAATACTACTGCTGCTTCTGCTGCTGCTGCCCAGTCAAGACACCTATGTCAGCAGTTATTTGACACTCTATATACTCCTATTCCTACTGCTGTTCATGATGGCACCTCCTGCCCATGTGATATGACTCTGTATCAACTACTACTGTTAATACTACTGCTGCTGCTTCTGCTGCTGCTGCTGCCCAGTCAAGACACCTATGTCAGCAGTTATTTGACACTCTATATACTCCTATTCCTACTGCTGTTCATGATGGCACCTCCTGCCCATGTGATATGACTCTGTATCAACTACTACTGTTAATACTACTGCTGCTTCTGCTGCTGCTGCCCAGTCAAGACACCTATGTCAGCAGTTATTTGACACTCTATATACTCCTATTCCTACTGCTGTTCATCATGGCACCTCCTGCCCATGTGATATGACTCTGTATCAACTACTACTGTTAATACTACTGCTGCTGCTTCTGCTGCTGCTGCTGCCCAGTCAAGACACCTATGTCAGCAGTTATTTGACACTCTATATACTCCTATTCCTACTGCTGTTCATGATGGCACCTCCTGCCCATGTGATATGACTCTGTATCAACTACTACTGTTAATACTACTGCTGCTTCTGCTGCTGCTGCCCAGTCAAGACACCTATGTCAGCAGTTATTTGACACTCTATATACTCCTATTCCTACTGCTGTTCATGATGGCACCTCCTGCCCATGTGATATGACTCTGTATCAACTACTACTGTTAATACTACTGCTGCTGCTTCTGCTGCTGCTGCTGCCCAGTCAAGACACCTATGTCAGCAGTTATTTGACACTCTATATACTCCTATTCCTACTGCTGTTCATGATGGCACCTCCTGCCCATGTGATATGACTCTGTATCAACTACTACTGTTAATACTACTGCTGCTTCTGCTGCTGCTGCCCAGTCAAGACACCTATGTCAGCAGTTATTTGACACTCTATATACTCCTATTCCTACTGCTGTTCATCATGGCACCTCCTGCCCATGTGATATGACTCTGTATCAACTACTACTGTTAATACTACTGCTGCTGCTTCTGCTGCTGCTGCTGCCCAGTCAAGACACCTATGTCAGCAGTTATTTGACACTCTATATACTCCTATTCCTACTGCTGTTCATGATGGCACCTCCTGCCCATGTGATATGACTCTGTATCAACTACTACTGTTAATACTACTGCTGCTTCTGCTGCTGCTGCCCAGTCAATACACCTATGTCAGCAGTTATTTGACACTCTATATACTCCTATTCCTACTGCTGTTCATGATGGCACCTCCTGCCCATGTGATATGACTCTGTATCAACTACTACTGTTAATACTACTGCTGCTTCTGCTGCTGCTGCCCAGTCAAGACACCTATGTCAGCAGTTATTTGACACTCTATATACTCCTATTCCTACTGCTGTTCATGATGGCACCTCCTGCCCATGTGATATGACTCTGTATCAACTACTACTGTTAATACTACTGCTGCTGCTTCTGCTGCTGCTGCTGCCCAGTCAAGACACCTATGTCAGCAGTTATTTGACACTCTATATACTCCTATTCCTACTGCTGTTCATGATGGCACCTCCTGCCCATGTGATATGACTCTGTATCAACTACTACTGTTAATACTACTGCTGCTTCTGCTGCTGCTGCCCAGTCAAGACACCTATGTCAGCAGTTATTTGACACTCTATATACTCCTATTCCTACTGCTGTTCATGATGGCACCTCCTGCCCATGTGATATGACTCTGTATCAACTACTACTGTTAATACTACTGCTGCTGCTTCTGCTGCTGCTGCTGCCCAGTCAAGACACCTATGTCAGCAGTTATTTGACACTCTATATACTCCTATTCCTACTGCTGTTCATGATGGCACCTCCTGCCCATGTGATATGACTCTGTATCAACTACTACTGTTAATACTACTGCTGCTTCTGCTGCTGCTGCCCAGTCAAGACACCTATGTCAGCAGTTATTTGACACTCTATATACTTCTATTCCTACTGCTGTTCATGATGGCACCTCCTGCCCATGTGATATGACTCTGTATCAACTACTACTGTTAATACTACTGCTGCTGCTTCTGCTGCTGCTGCTGCCCAGTCAAGACACCTATGTCAGCAGTTATTTGACACTCTATATACTCCTATTCCTACTGCTGTTCATGATGGCACCTCCTGCCCATGTGATATGACTCTGTATCAACTACTACTGTTAATACTACTACTGCTGCTTCTGCTGCCCAGTCAAGACACCTATGTCAGCAGTTATTTCACACCCTATATACTCTTATTAAGACTGCTGTTCATCATGGCACCTCTTGCCCGAGTGATTTGACACTGTATTGTCAATGTCTACTACTACTATTACAGCTCAGTCAAGACACCTGTGTCCCAATTTTTTGGTACACTATTGACTACTATGACCACTACTGATGCTGTAAAGTATTCCCCAAGTGTTTTTATGCTATGTATTACTATTACCACTACTGCTTGTAAATCATGCCTGTGTGATACTTAGTGGGAATGCTTTAATAAGCATTCCTAGTATGGATACCCGTAAATGTATTAATCTTAATTAGTGTGAATGCTTTAATAAACATTTCCAGTATTGATATCCGTAAATTTAGTAATCTTATTATTCCTTAAGTTTTTTGGTTCTGCGTAACTTCGGCATACTTTCAACTATTGAGACCATTCAACTGTAAAAATGTTCGTCTCGTTCAGCTAATGATGGGACTTCTTCAAGTTTTTTTCTACTTTTTACACTTTTATAAATTTTAAGCTTTTAGACCCTTTTATTAAACATTGAAGTCAATGAGAACATCCTTTTCCCCTTTGAATTCACATGCCATGCCAAAAGTTTCAGCTACTTCATACTTTCACTTACAGACACTGAAAAAACTTTAAAGCGGTCACAAAATATTTAGCTATCCGGCTATGACTTTTCAAATCGTTATCGTTTACAATTTTTTGGTGAAAACGCAATTTACGTTTTGCGAATTTTTCACAAAAATGCAATAGGTTATAATGTAATCCTATGGAGGGGATTTAGAGTCTGTCAGGTGACCTTAACATTGGAGATCTTTGTAATTAAAAATATCTTTACAAAAAGGGGAAACAAATTGGTCTCACGCCCACAAGATCTACTTTTCATACACAATTTTTAGATCAAAACGTAGCTATGCTTGTCTGGTTTATGGCAATGTGACCAATTCTGCGATACGTATTTTAGTTTTAATTATTGGAGCAACAGCCAGAAATTATGTCTCATAGACTCTCATGTGAAATTATCTAAAAAATGTTGCTGCAGAACTCACAAAGACGCTCTTTTCTAAATCGCAGAAATGGCCACATTTTTAAGTTTATCTACATAAATTTCATATCGATGCGTTTACAAGGGCCGTGTATTTCAAACGGTGTAGTCGTTGTATCAATTGCATGTACGTTTGAGGATTTATTAAGCTTTGTTTGGAGGCTTAAATCATGTATTAGATCTGTGAATTAAAAGCGTTTGTAATGTTATTTCTTTCCATAAATAACTTTCCTGACCTCAGTGCAATATTCCTCCTCACTGACCTGGGGGGGAGGGGAAACCTATTGAGGGGGGAGGGGCGACCAGGAAGTCAGCATACTCTATACTTTGCAGATAGAGAAAGAAGCTGTGTGTCCTAAAGATAGTGTAGTGGTTATGGTGAATGTCTTTGGCAAGGGGCTCACCAATTAAGCATTCCCACTCGCATTTTCCTCAGGAAATGCATTGTCTAGTTATATTATATTTTAATACTCCTGCTGCTGCCTCCATGCTGAGTAAAGCTTCATGACCTTTCTGGCACAGCGGATCCACCAACAGCCTCCGCTACAAGCTACCAGACCGGACTACCAGACCGGATCTAAACAGCAAGTGTAACTATAACAATGAACCTTATGTTAAACCCTGTTTTGCGGCATTTATACTGCAACCATTGGGCTGACTGCAAGAGCTCATCTGCATTCTCTCTCTTTCTTGCTCTCCCTCTCTCTCTCTTTGTATATATATATATATATATTGTTGCTTTTGTTATGTTCATTTTTCAACAGTTTATTTTGTGTTCGTCGTGTCTGTGTCGTGTGCTTTAGTTTATCCTAGGTTAATGTTAAATAAAATAATAGTATAAAATGTTTTTGCTTATTATGAAGTTAAATGTGTTGATGTTGATTTGTTTGATGTGAAGTTAGATGTGTTGAAAAACCTACAACTCTATCTCAAAAAGAAATGAAACATTTCCAAAAAATAAGTTTTTTTAATACAAAAATAAATTTAAATATAGCTCTCAATCCGTTTTTGAATGCGGTGCATTTCCGCAATCTGACCCGATAGCTGCTGCTCTAGCAGAGCATTTTGTTGGTTGAGGTAGCTCATCTTACGCTGGTTCTGAAGGATCTTCTGGTGCGTCTTTTCAATGAGTATATTTTGCCTCTTCAGATCTCTTGATGCTTTTAGGATATAATAAAAAAACATTTGGATTTCAAATAACGTTACCAAATAAATAAATATTTTTTTTTGCTTATTAATCAATCATTATCATGTGTATACACTTGTTATGTGTCTAACACATCCCGGGAGTGCAGAATTATTAGGCAAATGAGTATTTGGACCACATCATCCTCTTTATGCATGTTGTCTTACTCCAAGCTGTATAGGCTCGAAAGCCTACTACAGATTAGGCATATTAGGTAATGTACATCTCTGTAATGAGAAGGTGTGTGGTCTAATGACATCAACACTCTATATCAGGTGTGCATAATTATTAGTCAATTTCCTTTTCTTTGGCAAAATTGACCAAAAGAAGGATTTGACAGACTCTGAAAAGTCCAAAATAGAGAGATATCTAGCAGAGGGATGCAGCACTCTTAAAGTTGCAAAGCTTCTGAAGCGTGATCATCAAACAAAAGAAGCGTGTGGAAAAACAAAGGTGCAAAATAACTGCCCATGAACTGAGAAAAGTTAAGCGTGCAGCTGCCAAGATGCCACTTGCCACAAGATTGGCCATATTTCAGAGCTGCAACATCACTGGGGTGCCCAAAAGCACAAGGTGTGCAATACCCAGAGACATGGCCAAGGTAAGAAAGGCTGAAAGACGATGACCACTGAACAAGACACACAAGCTGCAACGTCAAGACTGTGCCAATAAATATCTCAAGAAAGATTTTTCTAAGGTTTTATGGACTGCTGAAATGAGAGTGAGTCTTGATGGGCCAGATGGAAGAGCCCGTGGCTGGATTGGTAAAGGGCAGGGAGCTCCAGTCCGACTCAGACGCCAGCAAGGTGGTGGTGGAGTACTGGTTTGGGCTGGTATCATCAAAGATGAGCTTGTGGGGCCTTTTCGGATTGAGGATGGAGTCAAGCTCAACTCCCAGTCCTACTGCCAGATTATGGAAGAGACCTTCTTCAAGCAGTGGTACAGGAAAAAGTCACCATCCTTCAAGAAAAACATGATTTTCATGCAGGACAATGCTCCATCACACGTGTCAAAGTACTCCACAGCGTGGCTGGCAAGAAAGGGTATTAAATAAAAAAAAGTAATGACATGGCCTCCTTGTTCACCTGATCTGAACCCCATTGAGAACCTGTGGTCCATCATCAAATGTGGGATTTACAAGGAGGGAAAACAGTACACCTCTCTGAACAGTGTCTGGCAGGCTGTTGTTGCTGCTGCACGCAATGTTGATGGTGAACAGATCAAAACACTGACAGAATCCATGGATGTCAGGCTTTTGAGTGTCCTTGCAAAGAAAGGTGGCTATATTGGTCACTGATTTGTTTTTGTTTTGTTTTTAAATGTCAGAAATGTGTATTTGTGAATGTTGAGATGTTATATTGGTTTCACTGTTAAAAATAAATCATTGAAATGGCTATCTATTTATTTTTTGGTTAAGTTGCCTAATAATTCTGCACAGTAATAGTAGTCACCTGCACACACAGATATCCCCCGAAAATAACTAACACTAAAAACAAACTAAAAACTACTTCCAAAAAAATTCAGCTTTGATATTAATGAGTTTTTGGGGTTCATTGAGAACATGGTTGTTGTTCAATAATAAAATGAATCCTCAAAAAATACAACTTGCCTAATAATTATGCACTACCTGTATACTTCTAGCATCAATACCATATTATGGTTATACAATCTGACAGGTGCGCTTTATATGTTGTCCATTTTTATATCTACATTTTGTTGTTGAAATGTTATTAATCATTGTGCACATATTTACCTTCCTGAATGAGGCTCACAGGACCGCTCTCTTCCTCCTGCTCTTCTGCTTGAGAAGTTGGGGTGGTGGGGGGGGGAAGCTCCTCAGCTTGCTCCTCAACAGGAGCTGGGGTTGGGGAGTGGGAGGGCCCTGGCTGCTCCTCCTCATCCATGTCCTCCTCTGCCGCATCCTCCTCTGCCGCATCCTCCTCCTCCTCCTCATCGGCCTGGCGCCTTCTGCGCTTGGCGCGGACAACTGGCATTGGAGCTCCTATAATAACACAATGTTCATATATTATAAAAATGTTTTCTAATGACGTATGCAAATTCTGTGTACTGTGCTGTATTGTATATGAATACAAATTGATTTATATAGACAGTTAACCAATGGGACAATGTTATATTAAAGGGTCTTGTGGGCACTACAGGGGACTGAGCGTGAGCTGGGATGCAACCATGTTAAAATGAGCTGTTTTTGTCTCCTTTGTTTTGTTCAGACCATCTCATGTTAAAAAAAGGGCCTGATGGAGCACACGGGATTACTATAACAACCCCACTCCTAACACAGGAATTTAGTGGTAATCTATATATATAAAACTCAACGTGTGTGTGTGCATAAATGTATGTATGTATGTATGTATGTATGTTCCAGCATCACGTACAAACGGCTAAAGATATTTATATGAAACTTGGCACACAGGTTACTTATATGTCAGCCACAAACATAGGATAGGTGGTTTAAACCTTACCCACCCCCACTTGCCATGGTCGGGGTTTTTCTTTAAAGTCCCATGCAAAGCAATGGGAAAATTATGTTCCCACATAACTTCTGTGTTCCTGTCTGCTGCCCCATGTCTTTTTTCAACAGTACTATGAATACCTTGGCCGGTGGTGATATATGTTAGCACAACATGGCATCTTGGTTAACAACATCTGACCTTACATGAATTACATATGACCTTACATAACTGTCACCAAAGGAGCTGCGGTGGCTCCACGCGATTGCCACTGCACTGACAACTGATTCACCTCTGCAGCTAGGGGTTCGGATCCCGCTCTCGGCTACCTGTGAATTGAGTTTGGTGGTCTCAGCCCCGCCACTGGTGGGTGTGCTATGCGAGGTTGGGTTGGGAGGACCCCCTCACACCCGCCATTGCCAACCGGGGCATGGAGAAAGGTGGCAGATTGCCTCTGGGGGAGGCCTCCCAACTCCTGCAGGCCGGCTCCTCTCTCTTTCGAGTTCACGCACAAAATACACTTTTTTAAAAAAAAACATAACTGTCAACAATAACTTACCTGGATGATATTTAGCCCGAAGACGTCTGACATTACCCATTTGGCGCCTCTTGAGGTCAGACCACTTCTTAACAATGGCCTTGTGGTCATGTTGGCCGCCAAAGTCAGCGATTAGGGCGCTGACCACAGCCCTTTTCTGTGGCTGCCGCCGCAGGTCATCATATCCTGTTTCCAGGAACTTCTGCAAGATGAAGAACAAAGTATATTGTAATACTTCTGTTGACAGCCTTATGGATATATGACGTAAATGTATGCTATTCAACAATTGGAAGCATTCTCGCCTTATTAATCAATGACAGGGGTAACATGAAAGATTTTATATCCTGCCATTTCGGTCGCCACCTTTTTTGCATAAATATAGCAGCCATTATCATTTGCATAATTATGAATATATTATTAACAACACAGGATACACGTATAGGGGAGATATGCGTTGCTAACTCTTTTCCCTGTCAGGAGCCTAACGCCCCGGGGGGTCAGAGACGGGACCTTTTTCGGAGGACCACTGACGTATGTACCAGTCGCAGTTTTTTGTGATGTCACTCTTTAGGTGTGTGCACATTTTTCACTGCATCCGGGTGGAGTTTTTGGGTTGTGTTTTGCACGCCACAGGCTTTTCAACAGGAAAAAAACAGCTGGAGGCAGAATGGTTGCAAAACACTACGTGTTTGTTACTTAACTCTGGGTTTCAAGACCAGTCCACCTCCAGCTGTTGCAAAACTACTACTCCCATCAGCCACGGTCTGTCAGTGCATGCTAAGAATTTTACTTTTGCTGCATTTAGGGTGCCACAGTTTAGAGACCCGTGCATAAAGGCCTGAAAAATGGGGGCCTGCAGAACTTACAATACTAGAAGTGCCAGCATTCCCAGGCATGCTGGAAGTTGTAGTTCTGCAACATCTAAAGGGCAATATGTATTCGAACGTCCTTGGGCCTTGAGGACACTGAAGTCAGGACGTTCGCATACGTCCTATGTCCAAAAAAATTTTAAATTCATTATGCTAAATAACAAGGAAAAGTGCCAATATACACATTTGCCAACCAGGGTGTCTGCAGCTGTCCAGGCATGCTGGGACTTGTAGTTTTGTAAAAGCAGGAGACACATTTTTTGTGAAATACTAATATATGATCATATATACTAACTTTTAAACTAGACTTAAATGCTGGGCTGGGCTGGGACTTGTAGTTTTGTAAAAGCAGGAGACACATTTTTGGTTAAATACTAATATCTGATCATATATACTAACTTTTAAACTAGACTTAAATGCAGTTGAAGATGATGAAATAACAGTGGTCAAAATACTTACACAAATCAGCAACTTTTCCTCAGACTTAGTGAAATTGCTTCCAACCATGTTGCTGTGTGATTGCGCTGCGATCATAAGTTGGAAACTGGCAAGGCTCCAGGAAATGGTCGCGTGTTGTTCGCGTGTTGATTGCGCTGCTTGGACCGAGATGGGTCCATATGGCTTCGGCTGTATGGACCACAGTAACTCTTTTCCCTGTCAGGAGCCTAGGAGCCTAACGCCCCGGGGGGTCAGAGACGGGACCTTTTCGGAGGACCACTGACGTATGCAACCGTCGCAGTTTTTTGTGATGTCACTCTTTAGGTGTGTGCAAATTTTTCCTTGCACCGGGTGGAGTTTTTGGGTTGTGTTTTGCACGCCACAGGCTTTTCAACAGAAAATAACCAGCTGGAGGCAGAATGGTTGCAAAACACTACGGGTTTGTTACCTAACTCTGGGTTTCAAGACCAGTCCACCTCCAGCTGTTGCAAAACTACTACTCCCATCAGCCACGGTCTTTCAGTGCATGCTAAGAATTTTACTTTTGCTGCATCTAGGGTGCCACAGTTTAGAGACCCGTGCATAAAGGCCTGAAAAATGTGGGCCTGCAGAACTTACAATACTAGAAGTGCCAGCATTCCCAGGCATGCTGGAAGTTGTAGTTCTGCAACATCTAAAGGGCAATATGTATTCGAACGTCCTTGGGCCTTGAGGACACTGAAGTCAGGACGTTCGCATACGTCCTATGTCCAAAAAAATTTTAAATTCATTATGCTAAATAACAAGGAAAAGTGCCTAAATACACATTTGCCAACCAGGGTGTCTGCAGCTGTCCAGGCATGCTGGGACTTGTAGTTTTGTAAAAGCAGGAGACACATTTTTGGTTAAATACTAATATCTGATCATATATACTAACTTTTAAACTAGACTTAAATGCAGTTGAAGATGATGAAATAACAGTGGTCAAAATACTTACACAAATCAGCAACTTTTCCTCAGACTTTGAGAAATTGCTTCCCACCATGTTGCTGTAATATTGGGAAACTGGCAAGGCTCCAGGAAATGGTCGCGTGTTGTTCGCGCAATTGCGCATGCGCGATCGAAAAATCGCAATCGCAATATGTATTTTGGTTAAAATATCATACATATTCGATTTCAGAGTGCTGCTACAGCAGTTTTCGAAATATCTGCAATAAATTTCGCATTCGCATGTTGCGATATTTCGATAAAATATCAGGAATATTCTGAGCCAATCAGAGCGCTCCTCCAGCATATCTCGAAATTGCGCAATAAATATCGCATTCGCATGTTGCGATATTTCGATAAAATATCACGAATATTCTGAGCCAATCAGAGCGCTCCTCCAGCATATCTCGAAATTGCGCAATAAATATCGCATTCGCATGTTGCGATATTTCGATAAAATATCACGAATATTCTGAGCCAATCAGAGCGCTCCTCCAGCATATCTCGAAATTGCGCAATAAATATCGCATTCGCATGTTGCGATATTTCGATAAAATATCACGAATATTCTAAGCCAATCAGAGCGCTCCTACCGCAGTTATTAAAAAATCGCAATTATTTTCGCATTCGCAATAGCGAAAAATCGCATTCAATTAATTTCGATAAAATATCACGAATATTCGAATTTAGCGAATATATCTCGAATATTCGAATATATATTCGAGATATATCGCGAAATCGAATATGGCATATTCTGCTCAACACTACTGGTCACCAGTCATCTCTATGCTTTCCAGGCAGCGCCGACCGATTCGCTCTCCGGGCCCCCGATGGCACAGGAGAGCCCGGAGAAGCACCGGATGGCGGCGGGAGGGGGGAACGAATTTGACATCGAATTCTAATTCAGTGAAATTCAGATGCCTAGTACACACGACCGGGAGTCCCGACGGGAAAAGGTCCATCGGAAATCCCGAGGGGAAAACCGAGAACCTGCTCTCTACTTTTCCCCTCCGTACAGACGATCGGTTTTCCTGTGGGGAATCCCGGCCGCGTTTAAGCTCCATCGGAGCTTTTCCCCGCAGGAAAACTGCCAAACATGTCCGGTTTCTGCGACACACGGTCGGGTTTTCTGACGGGGAAAAAGCCAGTCCGGAATCCCGGGGGAAAAAAGAGAGCTTTGTTCTCTTTTTTTTTGTCTGGCGGGATTGGCAGTTTTTCCTTCCGAAAAACTGTGAGGGAGCATACACACGGCCGGGATCCCCAGCCAAAAGCTCTCCTCGCAGTTTTCCCGTCAGAAAACCCGGTCGTGTGGATGGGGCATAACTGTGCACTTCTTGCTGAATTCAAAGACTGTGTGGAGTTTACTAAAGGGAAAACCAATCTGCACCAGTTGGAAGTGCAGTCGCTGTAGATCTGAGGGGGAAGATCTGAAATGAGGGGAAGCTCTGCTAATTTTATCCTCCAATCATGTGCAAGCTGGAATGCTTTTTTTTATTTTCCTTGCAGATCTACAGCGACTGCACTTTCAAGTGCACTTGCAGTGCAATTGTAGTGCAAAGTGGATTTGCCTTTAGTAAATCAACCCCTATTGTAATAATTTAATGAAGATTTTTCTTTTGTTTGTTCACTTTGCCACATTGGAATAGAAATTTTAAAAAAATCTAAAGTTTTCGATTCGACCGATTTGAAATTTATTGATTCAAACGATTTCAAATGGAAAAAAAAACTGTAAATTTATAGAAAATTAAAAAAATTCAGAATACTTTTTTCCAATGCAAATCCCTAATATGATTGGAACGAATCAACCGGATTTTCCAAAACCAAATAACTAGATTAACAAATCAAAACAAAATATTTCTTTTTGTCATGCACATGTCTAACAGCCTCAACTCTTCTGGGAAGATGATAGAGTTACCAGCACTCAGAAGCTGGACTAGAAAGGGTTGAGTAGTGTCTGCAATAAACCACATGGGCCTTCAGAAAGAACTTGCTGACAGTTAATTAAAAGTAAAAGTAATAACAGTACAAAGTTATAAATTGGCAACGTTACCACTCTGCCTCTCAAGCTGCCCCAGGACAATGACATCTGTGACGAAACACGTAGGGAGGAGCAACGTGCTCACGTCACCATGTTTGTGCCTGTCCTGGACCATGGGCTGCATTGTGAGCCGGCCGGCTTGTTGAATTCATGGATCAGGACTCACCCGTAAGTTCGATTCAAAAAGAGTTTATCATGAATCTGTTGAAATATGCAGCTACGTATAACTATTTTTGATTTGGAGGTGGTTTCTTCCTTCAAAATATAGGTGACGCAATGGGGGCTAAACATGCTCCCATTGTGGAGAATTTGTTCATGGCAAGATGGGAGGAGGATGTTGTCTGTGCCCGACGAAGGACGGAATTAGTCTTGTGAGCTAGATACATAGACGACATCCTCCTCCTTTGGAGAGGTGACTCCACCTCCCTTATAGAGTTTATGAGCACCTTGAATTAGAACAATAGAGGTTGTTTTATTAGAACAATAAAAATTAAGCTACGAGATGAGCCAAAAGGAAATTCATTTTCTAGATTTGATCATTGGATAATGGCCGTTTAACTACATCACCTTCTTTCTTCAAGGCTACTGATCGTAACGCGTATATATTAAGGGCAAGTTGCCATCATCAACCTTGGTTAGAAGGAGTCCCCAAGAGACAGTTCCTTTGTTTGAGGAGGAACAATAACACCCTTAAGGACTTCGATAGAGAGACTTGGTTATTAAAAAACAGATTCCTTGAGGAAAACTGACCCTGTTGCTTTAGAGACCACACTTGGCCAAGTTAGAGCTATGGAAAGAGAACCCCTGTTGACATTTATAGGACCTTTTTGCATTCTTTGTCAGGTCAACCCAGTGGATTGTAAACTACGCTTGCCCCCATCCCTTAAAATTCCCAATACGTTTCATGTATCCTAGCTTAAACCCTTTGTCAAGAATAGGCTCTCTCTACACTCTAGAAGTCCTTCTCCTGTCTCTGTGGATGACCATCAGGATTACGAAGTTAGTCAAATTCTTGATTCCTGACGTAGGGGTAGACAATTATAGTATCTAGTGGACTCGAAGGGCTACTCCATTGCAGAAATTACTTGGGTGCCTGCTTGTAATTTGTTCATTCCCCACGGCTGGTTAAGTCATTCCAGGATAGGCATCCATCCAAACCCAAATAGGTTGGGGGGCATTTTTGTGTGGTTCTGTCATTGTTGTTATGGGGCGACAGCCGCATCCTTAACAACCAATGGGTCATCAGCTGTCAGCGGTGTTCGCTGAATGCAAAAAAAAATATTGGTGTAAAAAATAGAAAAAAATGGCGTAGGGTCCCTTACTATTCATACCAGGCCCTTTGGGTCTGGTATGGATTTTGAGGGAACCCCCATGTCAAAATGAAAAAAAAATGGTGTGGGTCCCCCCCAAAATCCAAACCAGACCCCTATCTGAGCATGGAGGTCTGGAAAGGGGAGGGAGAGGTGAACAAATGCCCCCCAGAACAATATCAGGCCACATGCCCTCCACATGTGGGGTGCATTGGGGCAGGGCCTTTTCCTGATTTTGATTGGGAAAGGGGCCTCTTCCTTACAACACTGGCCAGTGGTTTTGTGGGCTTATCGGAATCTGGAAGATCCCAGCTCCCCCCTACATAGTACCCCTACTCAGTGTAAAAACAGACAGGAGGCAGTTTTTGACAAATCCTTTATTAAAATAAATAAATACAATGTCTCCCGGTGTAGATCCATTGTCAATCATGATGCCCGCCACCACCTGAGATGTTGGACAGCACCCTGACTGACCCATTGGACAATCCTGCCTTGTACCTTGTTTCTGCTGAACCTTGAACTTTTTGCTCCATCCATGAACTTCCTGATTTAAGCCATGCCTCTACACCTCCTGTTTACCAGAACATTGTACTCTCTCCAGCCCATATCTCAGTCTTGTCACTCCCGCTGCTGTCCGGATCTTCGCTACCATTCATTTTTGACCTTTGGCTTGCTCCATAACTGTCATGGTTATGCAGTAATGTTTGTCTATCAGCTTACCTCCTCCATGTGCTCAGATTAGGAGGCCAGCCACTCTCACCTGGCTGCTTAAGTAATCTCTCCTCTAAGCATGGCTCCACCCCAGGCCCTTTCAGGGATTTCTATATTAACCTGTGCACTGCAAGCCAGCCGTGCTGATCAACATTGTTTGTTAAGCTATTGTGTGTTTGGTTTCCTGCTGGCTGTGTGCTCTACGCCTTTCTCTGGTTTACCGATCTTGGCTTGTTCTCGACTATCCCTGGTTGCATGTGACCCTGACCCTTGGCGTGTCCTTTGTTTATCCTTGTCTGCTAGTTGCCCCGACCTTTGGCTTACCCCCTTACTATCTCTTGTTATACTGAGCTGCTGCTTCCCTTCTATCCTCTATAGCCTACTGTGAGCGAGAGCTGGAAGACTCTGGGGGCCGCAACCTGGATCTACCTGCAGCCCAGTCCATCCTCACCACTAGAGGCTCTGGTGAACACCTGCTGGCTCTTAGATTCCACGCCCTGGGGAATCTTAGGCTCTAGCTTCCTGTGGGATCCCTGTTTGTGCTCCAGTGGACCTGCCTTCCTTAACCACCCACAGTTCCATCTGCGGCAGTCAGCCATAGGGTCCACTACCTTAGCAGTGCACTCCTAACCCCAACGGTGTGCATCTGTCACCTGGACTCAGGTGACCTGACAATAACTATGCTTCTGCTTGATTCCTACCTGCAACCTCTCATTACTGACCTTTGGTTTGTTTACTGACTATCCCTACATGCTATATCTCCTACTGGACCCGGCTTGCTCACCTCCTGATGGGGCTATCCTGAGGACGTCGACCTGGTAATTAACACTTGTACATAACACTTCTTTGAAATCAGCAAAGGATATCTGTTCTATAGCTTTTGATTGGGAAAATGTTTATTTTCTAAATTGCATATATGAACTTAGACAAACTGCTACAAATGGTGTGCATTCCTATGGAGGAGCACTACAACGGGAAACTATTCCACATGGCACATCATTTAACGCATTCAAACCTTAAAGCCAACCTTATAAGAAAAAGAAAGGTTTGTTTTACTGACAGACCCTAAACACATATTTTCATAAGAATGGCTGTTAGGAAAAAAAAACATTTGTTTTAGGGGGGTGGAGGACCATCAGTAAAGCAGATGTTCAATTCTCATGAAAGGTCTGCTTTAACTTTAATATGTAGGTACACATTTTTAATATCACTATAAATAATTATTTGCTTCTGTTGTCAAGCAAAAGCTTCCTTGAATTTAAATCGGGGTGACAAATCATTATGTAGCACTTTGGAAAAAATATACAAACTAGAAGTCCAGCATTTGAGGTCAGGATGGCGAATATCTCCACAGCCACCATATATTTCCCTTTGGTGCTCAGATAGGCCGGGATCATGGCAATCCAGACACTGCAGAACACCAGCATGCTGAAGGTGATGTATTTGGCTTCATTAAAACTGTCCGGTAATGTCCTGGCTAAAAACGCTGTAACAAAACTGACAGCAGCCAGGATCCCCATATACCCCAGGACAGAGTAGAACCCAACAACTGACCCTTCATTACATTGAACGATAATCTTGGTTTGATATGATCGTTTGTCCAACTCCTGGAAGGGGGGAGAGACCGACAACCATGCGATGCAGATTAAAACTTGGAATGATGAGCAGATGAAGACGACAAAATTGGGCAGCTTTACTCCAACCCATTTTTTCCACACACTGCCCGGTTTGGTGGCTTTGAAAGCAAGCCAGACCATTACAGTCTTGCCCAACACAGAGGAGACCGCTATGGTAAAAAGAATTCCAAAAGATGTTTGGCGTAGCTGGCAGGTTGTATCCAGGGGACGACCCAGGAAGAGGAACACACAGAGGAAACCCAACATGATGGAGACCAGGAGGACAAAGCTGAGGCTCTTGTTATTGGCTCTGACAATGGGGGTATCTCTATATGAAATAAATATACTTGTTATTAAAAAAGTTAAAATGCAAAGGAACAAAGAGATAACCATGAAAAATAAAGACAAGTTCTCAGTATAAGACAAAAACTCGATCTGCTTGGGATTACATTGAGTTTTGTTCTCATTTGGCCATTCGTGGTCCAGACACGTCATGCAGTTCTCACTCCCTGAAAAATAAAACCAATTGTGGACTTTTAGAACTTGTTTGATTTTATTTTTTTCTAGTCTATAGATTATAAAGTCTATTGAACAAACATTATAGAGGTCCACACAAATTTTTCACATGGAAAAATAGGATTTTTATAACATCTTACCTGTAAAATCCTTTTCTTGGAGTATATCATGGGACACAGATCAGCCATAGTAATTACTATGTGGGTAATATGCCACCTACAGGTGAATGGACACTGGCAACCCAAGTCAGGAAATCCCCCTCTATATAACCCCTCCCATACAGGAAGTACCCCAGTTTTTGTAGCAAAGCAATATATATATATATATATATATTGTAAGGAGTTAGCTCGGTAGCGGGGTGTGTGACCCCTTGGATGGGTTCACTACACACTGAATTTATACAGACAGGCAGTCGAAGATGGTTGAAAACAAAGATTTTGGTTTATTCTTCCATCTAGCTGGAATCAAGTGCAAGCATCCAAACAGCATAAACAAAATCAAACATAAAATAAACCCTGGCCACTTGGGGCGTCTACCTTTACCACACAGGAACCTATCTAGGGAGTCTGGCACAGCCTAGTGCTGGGCAGACATGGCTGGTCATACAGAAAAAAACAATAGTCTCTTTTTGATTTTTATCACACAGAAAAATCAATCACCTCCTCACCTCCTCAGAAGACTTTCAGCTACTGCTCTCTTTCACTCAGAAAGCCTCAGGATGCAGCAAATCAGTGGTAATACTCTGGATTACTTATAGAGGCCTTAATTGCCTCATTCTGAACAGCTGACGTTTTCCAACGCCCTTAGACCTTTTCTGGCTACTTTTGCAGCCGACGCCTAATAACAATTGGTGTATTGTCTAAACAAGGCAGAAATGTATGTTCCGTCTGTGACAACACCCACAGATTTACCTGACTTCCTGTCACAATATATATATATATATATATATATATATATATATATATATATATATATATATATATCCCAATAAGAGGGGAGGGACCTCTGTGTCCCGTGATGTACTCCAGTAAAAGGATTTTACAGGTAAGCTGTTATAAAAATCCTATTTTCTTTATCTTACATCACGGGACACAGAGCAGCCATAGTAATTACTATCTAGGATATCCCAAAGCAATTCCTCTGAGGGGAGGGAGACACAAATAAAAGCAGACTGCCATCAGCGTGTTGATGTATACTGCTGCCTGCAGTACACTGCGCCCAAACGCGGCATCCTCTTGCCATCTTACGTCCAAGTGATAACATTTAGTATGGACTGACGACCAAGTGGCGGCCTTGCAAATCTGAGTCATAGAGGCTTGGTGATACACTGCCTATGAAGCACTCACTGCTCTAGTAGAGTGCACATTAACTGTAAAAGGCGGAACCTTTCTTTTCTAACCATAAGCCTGGATTATAATTGCCGAATCCTCTTTGAAATAGTCGATTTTAAACACTTCCTGCCCTTTCCTGGGCCCTTCCGACAGCACAAACAATTCATTGATTTGCCATATCTGAGCTGTCACCTTCAGAAAGAGCCTGAAAGCTTTTACTACATCAAGAGAATGTAACAATTTTTCCTCCGGAGAAAGAGGATCTGAAAAAAAGGAAGGCAGGGAGACATCTTGGTTCAGATGAAAACTGGACACTATTTTAGGTAGAAAGGTTGGGTGAAGATGCAGCATCATTAAAAGGATCAAGGGAATATGGCGCATCGGATGAAAGGGTTGTCTTTGCAATGCCGATAAAACTAGAATCAAATCCCATGGGTGACCCTTGTGGGTGACCTAACTGGTGGAATTATACGAGTTACCCCTTGTAAAAAGGCCCGGATCAAAGAATGTGAAGCAAGCAGCCTTTGAAAGAATACTGACAAGGCCAAGGTCTTACCCTTGATTGTACTCAAGGCTAGCTTAATTTCTACCAACTGTAGGAAGGCAAAAATTCTTCCTCTGACATACTTCCGAGGATGCCATCCTTTGGTTTCACATCAGGAAACATAGGCCCTCCAGACCCTATAAAAAAAATGGTCCTGGAAGCCGGATTCCTTTCATTAATCAGTGTAGGTACTACTGAGCCTGAAAAACCCTGATTCTTTAAAATGTGGGCTTTAATAGCCACACCTTTAAATTTAGCGACTGTAAGGCAGGATGGAACATTGGTCCAAGCGACAGCAAGTCTGGATGAGACAGAAGAGTCCACGGTTTTCCTACTGCCAACCTTAAGATCTCTGCCTACCAGGATCTTCTGGGACATGCTGGGGCTACTAGTATTACCGGCTTCCCTTCCTCTTTGATCCTGCGTAGAAGTTGCGGTAGCAGCTGAACTTGGGGGAAATGCATAAAAAATATACAAACTAGAAGTCCAGCATTTGAGGTCAGGATGGCGAATATCTCCACAGCCACCATATATTTCCCTTTGGTGCTCAGATAGGCCGGGATCATGGCAATCCAGACACTGCAGAACACCAGCATGCTGAAGGTGATGTATTTGGCTTCATTATAACTGTCCGGTAATGTCCTGGCAAAAAACACTGTAACAAAACTGACAGCAGCCAGGATCAGCCAGCTGTTATAAAAATCCTATTTTCTTTATCTTACATCACGGGACACAGAGCAGCCATAGTAATTACTATCTAGGATATCCCAAAGCAATTCCTCTGAGGGGAGGGAGACACAAATAAAAGCAGACTGCCATCAGCGTGTTGATCTATACTGCTGCCTGCAGTACACTGCGCCCAAACGTGGCATCCTCTTGCCATCTTACGTCCAAGTGATAACATTTAGTATGGACTGACGACCAAGTGGCGGCCTTGCAAATCTGAGTCATAGAGGCTTGGTGATACACTGCCTATGAAGCACTCACTGCTCTAGTAGAGTGCACATTAACTGTAAAAGGCGGAACCTTTATTTTCTAACCATAAGCCTGGATTATAATTGCCGAATCCTCTTTGAAATAGTCGATTTTAAACACTTCCTGCCCTTTCCTGGGCCCTTCCGACAGCACAAACAATTCATTGATTTGCCATATCTGAGCTGTCACCTTCAGAAAGAGCCTGAAAGCTTTTACTACATCAAGAGAATGTAACAATTTTTCCTCCGGAGAAAGAGGATCTGAAAAAAAGGAAGGCAGGGAGACATCTTGGTTCAGATGAAAACTGGACACTATTTTAGGTAGAAAGGTTGGGTGAAGATGCAGCATCATTAAAAGGATCAAGGGAATATGGCGCATCGGATGAAAGGGTTGTCTTTGCAATGCCGATAAAACTAGAATCAAATCTCATGGGTGACCCTTGTGGGTGACCTAACTGGTGGAATTATACGAGTTACCCCTTGTAAAAAGGCCCGGATCAAAGAATGTGAAGCAAGCAGCCTTTGAAAGAATACTGACAAGGCCAAGGTCTTACCCTTGATTGTACTCAAGGCTAGCTTAATTTCTACCAACTGTAGGAAGGCAAAAATTCTTCCTCTGACATACTTCCGAGGATGCCATCCTTTGGTTTCACATCAGGAAACATAGGCCCTCCAGACCCTATAAAAAAAATGGTCCTGGAAGCCGGATTCCTTTCATTAATCAGTGTAGGTACTACTGAGCCTGAAAAACACTGATTCTTTAAAATGTGGGCTTTAATAGCCACACCTTTAAATTTAGCGACTGTAAGGCAGGATGGAACATTGGTCCAAGCGACAGCAAGTCTGGATGAGACAGAAGAGTCCACGGTTTTCCTACTGCCAACCTTAAGATCTCTGCCTACCAGGATCTTCTGGGACATGCTGGGGCTACTAGTATTACCGGCTTCCCTTCCTCTTTGATCCTGCGTAGAAGTTGCGGTAGCAGCTGAACTTGGGGGAAATGCATAAAAAATATACAAACTAGAAGTCCAGCATTTGAGGTCAGGATGGCGAATATCTCCACAGCCACCATATATTTCCCTTTGGTGCTCAGATAGGCCGGGATCATGGCAATCCAGACACTGCAGAACACCAGCATGCTGAAGGTGATGTATTTGGCTTCATTATAACTGTCCGGTAATGTCCTGGCAAAAAACGCTGTAACAAAACTGACAGCAGCCAGGATCAGCCAGCTGTTATAAAAATCCTATTTTCTTTATCTTACATCACGGGACACAGAGCAGCCATAGTAATTACTATCTAGGATATCCCAAAGCAATTCCTCTGAGGGGAGGGAGACACAAATAAAAGCAGACTGCCATCAGCGTGTTGATCTATACTGCTGCCTGCAGTACACTGCGCCCAAACGCGGCATCCTCTTGCCATCTTACGTCCAAGTGATAACATTTAGTATGGACTGACGACCAAGTGGCGGCCTTGCAAATCTGAGTCATAGAGGCTTGGTGATACACTGCCTATGAAGCACTCACTGCTCTAGTAGAGTGCACATTAACTGTAAAAGGCGGAACCTTTCTTTTCTAACCATAAGCCTGGATTATAATTGCCGAATCCTCTTTGAAATAGTCGATTTTAAACACTTCCTGCCCTTTCCTGGGCCCTTCCGACAGCACAAACAATTCATTGATTTGCCATATCTGAGCTGTCACCTTCAGAAAGAGCCTGAAAGCTTTTACTACATCAAGAGAATGTAACAATTTTTCCTCCGGAGAAAGAGGATCTGAAAAAAAGGAAGGCAGGGAGACATCTTGGTTCAGATGAAAACTGGACACTATTTTAGGTAGAAAGGTTGGGTGAAGATGCAGCATCATTAAAAGGATCAAGGGAATATGGCGCATCGGATGAAAGGGTTGTCTTTGCAATGCTGATAAAACTAGAATCAAATCCCATGGGTGACCCTTGTGGGTGACCTAACTGGTGGAATTATACGAGTTACCCCTTGTAAAAAGGCCCGGATCAAAGAATGTGAAGCAAGCAGCCTTTGAAAGAATACTAATCAGTGTAGGTACTACTGAGCCTGAAAAACCCTGATTCTTTAAAATGTGGGCTTTAATAGCCACACCTTTAAATTTAGCGACTGTAAGGCAGGATGGAACATTGGTCCAAGCGACAGCAAGTCTGGATGAGACAGAAGAGTCCACGGTTTTCCTACTGCCAACCTTAAGATCTCTGCCTACCAGGATCTTCTGGGACATGCTGGGGCTACTAGTATTACCGGCTTCCCTTCCTCTTTGATCCTGCGTAGAAGTTGCGGTAGCAGCTGAACTTGGGGGAAATGCATAAATCTGTGAAAACAGATCCCAAGGGGTTACTAACGCATCTGTCCCGCATGCGAGTGGATCCCTTGTCCTTGACACAAAGTTGTCCAACATTTTGTTGAACCTGGACGAAAAATAGATCTACATCCGGGGTGCCCCATTTTTGACAACTGGCTGAAAAAATGTCAGGATGGAGAGACCATTCTCCCGGGAACAATTGTTGGAGGCTCAAGAAATCTGCCTGACAATTCTCCACACCTGGAATGAAGACTTCCGATAGGCAAGGTACAGGCTTCTCTGCCCAGGCCAGAAAATAGTTCACTTCCCTCTGGGCTGCATGACTTCAGGTACCCCCTTGGTGGTTGATGTAATCCACTGCTGTGGCATTGTCGGATTGTATCCTGATGGGACAACCTTGTAATCTGCAAGTCCAGGCCATTAAGGCCAGACGTGCTGCCCGAATCTCTACAATGTTGATGGGCAAGACTTTTTTAAACTCTGACCACTTCTCTTGGAAAGTGGTCTCCTCCAGAACCGCTCTCCAGCCTAAGAGGCTGGCACCCGTTGTTACAACCTTTCAGGTTACTAGCATGAAGGATTTCCCCTTCTGTAAATTTCTGGTTATCAACCACCAACTGAGACACTGGCGCACCCTTGGTGCCAGATACATTGGGTAATCTAAGGCTTGGATTTTTTGTTCCAAGCAGACAGATTACTGTTTTGCAACAGTCTTGAATGGAACTGGCATAGGGAACTGCTTCGAATGAAGCCACCATCTTCCCTAACAACCTCATGCAAAGGTTGCCTTGACCATATGGACCAGCTCTTTTATAGCCCTGACTTTTGTCTGAGGCAAAAACACTTTTTCTTGGGCTGTATCTATAACCAGACCCAAGTACTCCAGACTTCTTACTGGTCGTAAAGCTGACTTCTCTAGGTTGAGAACCCAACCCATGTGATCCAAGTACTTGACCGTGTTGGACACACTCTGGTCTAGCCGTGCAACCGACAGATCAGCAGCAGGTCATCTAGGTTTGCAATTACTGCTATACCCTGGCCCCTTAGTCTTGCTCGTACTGGGACAAGCACTTTTGTAAACACCCAGGGCGTGGTGGCTAACCCGAAGGGCAAGGCCAAGAACTGAAAGTGGCGATGTTCTAATGCAAAATGCAGAAACTTCTGGTGAGCGGGAAAAATTGGCACATGCAGATATACATCTTTGATGTCTATTGATGCCAGAAATTCTCCTCCCTGCAGAGCGGACGGTTAAGAACTGATTTAGATCTTTGAGATCTAGAATGGGTCTGACATCCCCATTCGGTTTTGGCACCGTGAAGAGATTTGAATAAAACCCCATGCCCTGCTCTTCTGAGGAAATCTCTATGATTACACTCTGAGACGTCAATCGGCCCAGTGCCTGAAACAAAGACCTTTTCACTTGGTCTTTGGGAACGTTCGACCTTAGAAAACGAAAAGGTGGAAACTCTTGAAACTCTAGTTTGTACCCTAGAGATACGGTGGAGATTACCCATCTGTCTCGGATATCTTCCTGCCAAGCCTCTGAAAACTGAAAAAGCCTTCCCCCCACTCGAGCGAGCGGGGGGGACCTTCATAAGGAGGCCTTGGAACTCTGCTTTGCAGATTTCTGTCCCCATGGCTTCTTCTGGCGTTGTGCTTGGCCTTTATAGGCAGTAATCCTTGCATCTGCGCTGTGTATTACGTGAACGTTAATTTTCATGTGCACACTGGGCACGCCAATCGACGCCCCCGCATCCTAGGATAGCTTATTTAAACAGAGCTATTCCCGCACGCGCGCACACAAATGAACGGTTCTGCAAATGGAACATTCGGGGGGAGAAGGGTTGCCTCCCCAGGGAAAAGCCGACCACTGTGTTTCAGGGCGGTGAACCCCCAGCCCTTTCGGGCAGCCATGACAGAGTGGAATAAGGAGATAACGCTGCTCCACAGGAGCGCTGGCAGACACTGAGGGGAAGCATGGTAATGTTAAACACCAGGGGCCAGATTCAGATAGGTCAGCGGATCTTTAGATCTGATTTACGTTACGCCGCAGTTTTTGAGGCAAGTGCTTTATTCAGAAAGCACTTGCCTGTAAAGTTGCGACGGCGTATCGTAAATCCCCCGGCGGAATTCAAATTCCGCGGCTAGGGGGCGTGTAAAATTTAAATCAGGCGCGTGCCCGCGCCGAACGAACTGCACATGCGCCGTCTGCTAAATTTCCCAGCGTGCATTGCTCTAAATGACGTCGCTAGGACGTCATTGGTTTCGACGTGAACGTAAATTACGTCCATCCATATTCGCGAACGACTTACGCAAACGACGTAAAAAATTCAAAATTGAACCCGGGAACGACGGCCATCCTTAACATAGGATACGCCGCATATAGCAGGGGTAACTATACGCCGGAAAAAGCCGAACGCAAACGACGTAAAAAAAATGCGCCGGGCGGTCGCTCGTTTCTGAATCGGCGTAACTCCTCATTTGCATATTCCTCGCGTATAGAAACGGAAGCGCCACCTAGCGGCCAGCGTGACATTGCAGCCTAAGATCCGACGGTGTAAGTCACTTACACCTGTCGGATCTTAGGGAGATCTATGCGGAACCTGATTCTATGAATCAGGCGCATAGATCCGACCGACGGAACTCAGAGATACGACGGCGTATCAGGAGATACGCCGTCATATCTCTTTCTGAATCTGCCCCAGGTATGTTACAATTACACCTTCTAGTGGTAAAAACAGGCAAGGCATTGTTTACTCAGAAGAAGTCCAAAAGTGAACCATATGTGTTCCTTAGGATCCTCTTTGACTTATCATTCCCGCCGCAGGATACCGCTGGAAAAACACAGCTGGATACAATCTTCACCCATCACGGTGTGCCATGTCATGACGGACCTTCAAGGACCCATTCTCCCTTGTATACTGGGGTCCACACCCTTGGACCCATACAGCACCCTGCCAGGACAAACTTTTGTTTTGGTATGTGACCAAGGTGCCGAATCCCGGGGGCCAGCCTTCAATAGAGGAGCATTACAGGCAAATGACCTCGGTTTTCCACGAGGCTCGGGTACCATCCATTTTGGCTATTGCTTTTCGGCATCTAGGGTCTGACTGCATAGCCCCTTGATCCTTTCTTAAGGATTTCCACAACAGGGCTTCTCCTTTAGCATAGCACTTCTTCAACCGTGACCAACACCTTCAGACACTGGCGAAAAAACTGAGGTACTTCCTGCATGGGAGGGTTTATATAGAGGGGGACTTCCTGTCTTGGGTTGCCAGGGTCCATTCACCTATAGGTGGCGTATAACCCACATAGTTATTATGAATGATGTAATTGTTAAATATGGTTTACAAAGTGAAAGATTATCAAACAAAAAACAGGTTGCATGGCGATATATTTAGACTTTATATTGCATTAATACAAAATGACTTTGTGTTCAATGCCTGCTATGGGTTTCCTTGCATTGGTTTTCCCACTAACAGAAGTCTTAAAAAGTAATGGTAAAATCCACCTGTTTCATTGGACATCTCTCCCTCTGAGCACGGGACACAACCATGACAGCATTCATGAACATTGGAGCTTGGCACTTCTCTGTTTCCAGGTAAACAGTCTTCAGAACACTGCGATCTCGGGATCTAGACAAAAGATATTTCAAGTCATATTTTAAAGTATTAATATATTCCCTTTGGCCCAGATTCTCATACATTAGCGCTGCTCCTGGGCAGCGTAATGTATGAGCTCTACGTTACACTGCCGCAGGTCTACAGGTTTAAATCCTGATTCTCAGAACACTTACCTGTAAACTTGCGGCGGTGTAGCGTTAGATTGCTCGGCGCAAGCCCGCCCAATTCAAATGGGGCGGGCACCATTTAAATTAGGCGCGCTCCCGCGCCGAGCGTACTGCGCATGCTCCGTCGGGTAAATTACCCGACGTGCATTGCGCTAAATGACGTCGCCCCGACGTCATTTGCCTAGATGTATAAGTAAATGGCGTCCAGCGCCATTCACGGACGTCTTACGCAAACGACGTAATTTTTATTCAATTCGACGCGGGAACGACGGCCATAGTTAACATTGGTTGCGCCTGCTAATTAGCAGGGGCAACCTTACGCGTCGGGTACGCTACGCAAACAACGTTAATTCGCTGCGGCGACCTCGCGTATGTTCAGGAATCGCCGTACTTACCTCATTTGCATAGACGACGGGGAAAAGCGACGATGCGACACCTAGCGGCGGGAAAAAAAATTACTTTTAAGATCTGACAGCGTAACAGCCTTACGCTTGTCAGATCTAATGGGTACCTATGCGCAACTGATTCTGAGAATCAGTCGCATAGATACCCGGGGCCAGATGAGGTGTTACGACGGCGCTAATGGTGTTGCGCCGTCGTAACGCCTTTGAGAATCTGGCCCTTTATGTTTAACAATAAGGTCATGGTGCATTGCCAGCTATAATACTTGGACATGGAGTGCCATTTTAACCACTTTTTTTTCTCAACAAATCTTTCTTTTGGTGGTATTTGATCACATCTGCGGTTTAAATTTTTTGGGCTAAAAACAAAAAAAGAGCGAAAGTTTTGAAAAAAAAAACAATATTTTTAACTTTTTGCATTAATAAATATTCAAAAATAAAAAGAAAAAAACAAATTTCTTCATCAATTTAGGCCGATACGTATTCTTCTACACATTTTTGGTAAAAAAATAGAAATAAGCATATATTGATTGGTTTGCGCAAAAGTTATAGGGCCAGATTCTCGTAGAATGGCGTATCTTTGCGGCGGCGTAACGTGTCTGATTTACGTTACGCCGCCGCAACTTAAACGGGCAAGTGCTGTTTTCTCAAAGCACTTGCTCCGTAAGTTGCGGCGGCGTAGCGTAAATCGGCCGGCGTAAGCCCGCCTAATTCAAATGTAGAAGGGGGGCGTGTTTTATGTTAAACTACTGTGACCCGACGTGATTGACGTTTTTCACGAACGGCGCATGCGCCGTCCGTGGAAATCTCCCAGTGTGCATTGCTCCTAATACGCCTCAAGGACGTATTGGTTTTGACGTGGACGTAAATTACGTCCAGCCCCATTCACGGACGAGTTACGCAAACGACGTAACTTTTTCAAATTTCGACGCGGGAACGACGGCCATACTTAACATTGGCTGCGCCTCATATAGCAGGGGCAACTATATGCCGGGAAAAGCCTAACGTAAACATCGTAACTTTACTGCGTCGGCCACGCGTACGGTCGGGAATTCGCGTATCTAGCTAATTTGCATACTTGACGCGGAATTCGACGGAACGGACACCTAGCGGTCAAAAAAAAATGCAGTTTAGATCCGACGGTGTAAGAGACTTACGCCTATCGGATCTAATTGATATCTATGCGTAACTGATTCTAAGAATCAGGTGCATAGATACAACGGCTCGGATTAGGACTTACGACGGCGTACATGGCGCTGTGCCGTCGTAAGTCCTCTGAAAATCCGGGCCATAGAGCCTACAAAATAGGGATTAGATTTATGGCATTTTTATAAAAAAATATTTTTTTTACTAGTAATGGCGGTGATCTGTGACTTTTAGCGGTACTGCAACATTGCTGGCGGACAGATCGGACACTTTTTTTGGGACCATTTGAATTTATACAGCGATCAGAGCTAAAAATAGCCGGGGGTTAACACTAGGGGGCGATCAAGGGGTTAAGAGGGGACTGACTAGAGGAGGAGAGCGATCGCTGTTCCTGATCACTGGGAACAGCAGATCTCTCTCTCCTCCCCTGTCAGAAAGGGGATCTGTCTGTTTACATTGACAGATCCCCGTTCTGGCTCTCTGCGGAGCGATCGCGGGTGGCTGGGCCGACCACGCACATCGGCTCCAGGGACAACACCGCAGGCGAGTGCCTGCTATTGCTCTTAAAGCAGCCAACGTACACCTGTGGCGATTCGTGATTTGCGCTGCCGTGCCAACCTGCCAACCCGCCGTGCCAACCAGTCATTCACATTTATACAGCGAACAGTGCTATAAATATGCACTGGTTACTGTATAAATGTGACTGGCAGGGAAGAGGTTAACCACTAGGGGGCGGGGAAGGAGTTAAATGTGTTCCCTAGGAGTGATTCTAACTGTGGGGGGAGGTGACTGACTGGGGGAGGTGACCGATCTGTGTCCCTATGTACAAGGGACACAGCATTGGTCTCCACTCCCTGACAGGACGTGGATCTCTGTGTTTACACACAGAGGTCCTTGTCTGTGTAATGGCCAATCGCGGGTACCTGGCGGACATTGCGGCCGTCAAGCATGTGCATCGGCACCTCAGAAATGCGGCGGGCACGCGCCCCCCAGTGGCCTGGGGGAGCCGAGGACGTCAATAGACGTCCTCCCGGCATTGTAGAGCCATCTTGTGGCCGTCAATTTACAATGGCCGGGGCTCCAAGTGGTTAAGCTTTGACAAAAAAAAAAATGGAAGCTGGTTGGTTAATATGCAGAGCAGTACTGGATTCAGTCAGTGATAGGGAAAAGATCAACTTTATAACAAGTCCATGGGGATCCTACCTCAATACAGGTTCTTGTTAATCTTACCTCTTTCTGGTCATTCTTCCATTTTATTAAACCTGCATTGATAAAAATGTTCTGATCACTGGAATTAGATTGCTCAAATAATCCAACGTCATTAGTGAGAATAGTTTTGTTGACTAATAAATGGTTTTGGATAACATATTGCGTCACAAATTCTCCATCTTCATTAAAGTATTTATGTGAAGTGTTTTCTGAGAAGTAGTAAGAAGCTTCTATATATCGGTGCAACTTCTGCAGGAGGACAAAAGTTTGATTGAAGCTAAAATGCATTTTAATGGACCCTTGTTGAGCCATGGACCTCGTGATTACGAATGCTTGGCTTATTCCACACCATCACTAACTGTGCTGTTAGTATCTCGAGTGCTTCCACTTCTCCATTTTCTCAGTATGCTCAGAATTTACTAAGATTGGCAAAGTCCAACCAACCTAATATTCCAATGTTATGTGAACCTCAGTGGTTTGTGTGGAACTCATGTGTCAGGGAAGGTTCCCCCCGCTGGTGATACTGCCTGGTATTTGGCGTGCAGTACTGTGGCCCACCACCAGGTGTCTCCCGGCAGTCTTGGACTGCCAGGGGAGCTCTTCCCTGGTGGCATTATATGATCCTTGGGCTGCAGTACTGGCATCCACCAGCGGGGGGTTCTTGGCAGTATGGAGCATACAGCCCTTCCTGCATTCAGGTGTGACCTGAATGCAATCAGCACGCCTCTATAAATACCCGGCGTGTGTAATCACTCCTCGCCCTGGTATCGTTCTTCCTCCTGGACCTGAGCCTGTATCCTGACCCTGTTTTCTGGACCCTGATTCTGATCCTTGATCCTGATCCCTGCCTGGACTTATCCTCCCTGATTCCTGTTTTCCTTGGATTCCTACCCCGCAGCCAGTCCATGCGTCCTCTCCCTGCTCTGTTCTGTTCCCATTGTCACCCATCTGCTGACATCCCACGTGTATGACCTTGGCCTGGCTTTGTTTATGAATACGGTATCTCCCTTTGATTGTATATACTGTTTGCTGTTTATTGTGCACTGGTTGTCCCCACATGTTTGTAAATAAACACCTTTTTTCTTAACTACTCACATTGTTGGTTCCCTCTGTGCAGTCACACAGTACTGATCTGCTAGCCTTCCTGACATCATGTGATGCTGGCTGACGTCATGTACCTTGGGCCGGTGCTCCCACTAGGCAAACTAGACAGCGACCTTGGGGGCACTGCCACGACCGCTGGCTTTGCTACTAGCCCGGCCAAGGAACACGAGGGGCTGATGATCACCACACTACACAGGGCTGGGGCTCTGACTGACTCTCTGATGGCCAATCCAGAGAAAGCAGCAGCCGTAAAGGACATCCATCAATGCTGCTATGGAGGAGGTCAGCAGCAGCTCAGCCTGTGAGGAGGGCGACACCAAGCCAGCTCCCTGGAGTCAGAGGACAGCTGGGGTGGGCAGAGGAGGTGGGCACCCTGTCTAAGAATGAAGGAGAAGCTGCCCTGTGTGAGTGATCGGCCTGTGTGTGTGTGCGATTTGTACCCCCAGAGCTGGGCTGTGCTCTGTGATATCTGGGCTGTACAGGAGTTGTCTGTGTGATTACTTTGCCCCGGTAAGAGTACGCTCTGACAACAGCACCCAGCTGTAGGCACCTGCATCCTGGGTAAGACTACCTCCACAGTACCCCCTCCTCTGCCATTTGGGTGGTGGGGGGGCTGGTAGTCCTGCCTAGGGTGCAAAAAAGTCAAGCACCGGCCCTGCATGTACCAATAGTGATGAGTCAAACCCTGGGTGTGAAGGGTTTGGCAAACTTCAAAGAAATTTGGATGCCAATCCCAAATGCCACTGAAATTACTGGGCGTCAAATCAAAAATGTGTATTTTTTTGGCTAGTTGGCAAAGGGTTGTCAATGAATAGCATCAGGGGGTGGGCAGTATCCTGGGGAATAACAAAACATTCCAAATGGCTGGGAGCAGTGGTATTTAAATGCTTAACATGAAATATTAAAAGTGCCCAATTCCTTTATATACATACCTGGGGGTGCACAGCCTCAATCCCAAAGAGATGAGACCAGATGGATTCCCAAATGTGGACCTGTTTAAAATGCCAGGTTACTGAGTATTTGTCTTTGACTTTATCCCTGCTACTAATTGCTTTAAAAAAGACCTGGATTCTTTCCTATAGCTGGGTGCTAACATTTATAGGTAAAGTTGATCCAGGGAATATCCGATTGCCTCACGGGGGATCAGGGAGGAATTGTTTCCCCTGCGGTAGCAAACTGGGGTTTTTTGTCCTTCCTCTGGATCAACTTTGGGTATAGAACTGTGTATATGGGCGTGTATGATTTTTTTTCTCTCTTATTGGTTGAACTAGATGAAATTGTGTCTTTTTTCAACCTGGATAACTATGTAACTAATAATACTGCACTTGTGTTCGCTAAATATATCTCTCAAAGGACCTATTGTGTGACCTACGTATTGAAGTCCACATGGGCATATCAGACCATATATAGCACATGAAGTGCAACAATTGATAAACTGTGTAATCAGATGTTTCTTTCCATAAAACCCTATGACTTCCTTTTTTGCCATGCCATCAAACGCAGCCACTGTGCCATCAATTGTCAACACTGTGCCATCAATTGTCACCACTGTGCCATGCCATCAAACGCAGCCACTGTGCCAACAATTGTCACCACTATGCCCATCAATTGTCACCACTGTGCCCATGAATTTTCGCCACTGTGCCATCAATTGTCACCACTGTGCCCAGTAATTGTCACCACTGTGCCCATCAATTGCCACCAGTTTGTCCCCTCAAAAAATGCCAGATTGCTTCCCCCCGTCCCCCAGCATTTACCTTTCTCGGGTCAGCCATCCTCCCTCGATGTCTTCTCCCAAGTCCCGCCCTCGATATCACTTCAGCCAATCAGGTTACTGGTAACCAGACCCGGTGAACCTGATTGGCTGAGATGAGTGTCAGTGTTAACCAGGGAAGGCACACCCCCTGCGTCCCCTGGTTAACTATTTGGAAGCCGATTAGAGCCAATAGGCTGTAATCGGAAAGCCTATCAGCGCTGCTGGCTCTGATAGGCACTTCCAAACACCAACAAACTGCTGTTATTCAGATGCGCTCACCAGGGGGCCAGCCATCTGAATAGTGGGCAGCAGCGGCGACAATACATAGAGATTCATGCAATTCTATGTATTGTACACTTGAGTGACGGCGCAAGACAGAGAGGGTGTCCTTTGGTGCACTATGCGTCTTATTGTGGAGAGAAGTACGTAGCATTACCTTGATATGACACAATCAGAGAACCAGGAGTGATGTGATACCTCAGTGCAGAGGTGGCTCTTTAATTAGGCAAATTAGGCGGCCGCCTAGGTCCTCGCACTCACAGGGGGCTTTGCGGCTGCCTAATTTGCCTCTGCTCAATCACTGTGTGCTAGATCCGTGCATCTATCTGCAGCCATTTTTATTTGCTTGAATTTTTTTACCCATTATGGGCATGAGTGGGGCCCCGTATCTAAGTTTTGCTTAAGGCCTCACAAAGCCTAGAGCCGCCTCTGGGAGAAGTGAGAAAAACCACCCAGGCACAGGTATTTTATTACTAACAGTAGGGTTGTCCCGATACCACTTTTTTAAGACCGAGTACAAGTACCGATACTTTTTTTGACAGATGGATGGCACTGACAGGGGGCACTGATGTATGGATGGCACTGACAGGGGGCACTGACGGGTGGATGGCACTGACAGGGGGGCACTGACAGATGGATGGCACTGACTGATGGAGGGCACTACTGACCACTGCTCTGTCCACTACACTATATACTGACCAATACTGACTTGTCTAAACTCCTCTAACCTCTCTCTCTGGCTGACAGTCTCACCTGCAGCTTGTGTGTTCCATCAGCCTGGAGGAGGTGTGTCCGGAGGAGAGGGGGAGCCTGAAGGATGGGAAGATAGCATATCAGTAGGCTAGAAGGAGGCAGGACCAGCCCCGTCGTGATCGTGGATAGGCCAGCCCGCCGTGATCACGGATAGCCCCGCCGCTGTACATGACCATTCACAAGGCACAGGGACACAGGAACATTAGGGGGATGGATCCGGCAGATGCACACTGCCTGGCGTCCCCCTAAATGTATGCACCCGGTGCCGTCCACACTACCCCACTGGCTCCCCCCCCTCTCCGTCCGCCGACTTCCGGGTATCGGATCAGACATCGGGAGCATTTGTGCGAATACAAGTACTCGCACAAATGCTCTGTATCGGTCCCGATACCGATACTAGTATCCGTTTTCGGGACAACCCTAATTAACAGGATTACCAAGTTAATGTAAAGAGAATAACAAAAACACATTTATTCTCCACCTCTAAGGTTTGTAATGTGATTGCATTTATCTAGGCCTCACTCACCTGGTGTTTAAAGCTAAATAACTGACTTCCAGATGTTTGCGTCTTCATGAATCCAAGCATATCATGTAAGGCGGTGGCCATAGAGTAAACCGCGAGATACACTTGGTGGGCATTACCGCCTTGGAAGAAGTGTTGGATATCAGTAATGTGTTCTGTGCCATTGCACTCATGAAGTGAGCTATTATATAGATATTTAAAGAAATTATTACTATTTTCATTTACAGAAGAACAACCCAATTCATTTATCCACAGATCTTCAAGTAATGTGTCTTTTGGTTTCTTATGAAGTTGGAATTCATTAGCAAAGTTCTGAAATTCTGCAATATTTGTGGACTTGGCCCCAAAGGACAAACTACAATTAAATATTTCTGGGTGTTTACCAAGGAGGGGAATGTTTGTTGCCCAAGTAGGGTCAAGGATGACTGTTCTGTCATCTATATAACCTCTTAGAAAATGTAAAAGGTCAACCTCAAAATCAAACAACTTCCCACAAAGTACAATGACATTGACAGCTGTTTGTTTAACAGAATCTGCCCATTCATCCAGTTTTGTAATTTGGGAGGCGTGGCCATAAACTCCTAAAGCAAAATAAATACAAATTTTATAGATATTCATGACTCTCCTTAAAACCATGAACTCTTCTCTCCCGCTGTCATCAGTAGAGCTAATAATTCCTATCCAGTTCCATCCAAAGTGCTTCAGCATTTGAGCCAAGTTCGAATAAATGACAAAATCGTTTCGTACCATCCGGAACAAGGTTGGGAAAACCCTCTTGTCTTTCAGTGTTGGACTGGTTGCACCATAACTGATCTATAAAACATGAATTGACAATGCTACAAAGCAGCATGATACATAAAAACCTGGCTGGTCAAACATTACATTTCACTTTTCAGCATGTTTTTATTATAATCAGTGAGAACAATGGCAGTGTCATGAACAACCCTGTCCACTAGATGGCGGTAGCGGCACATCAGCACACATGGGCGCGCGCAATTGCGGTAACGGCGCATCGGCGGGCACGTGCAGATGCCATTTCGGCGCCAAATTTGGACATTTAAGGGAGCTGACACTGGGGCCTCTTGCTGTTCGGTCTACAGCGTTCCGTGAGACCCACCTGCTACCCGTTATCTGCTACCGATCCTGTTCCTGAGACCCGGCTTGTTCCAGACCTCTGCCTGCCCTGACTTCGGCTGTTTGTGACTACTCTTCTGCCTCTCCCTTTGATCCGTCTGCTGCCCGCCTGTTGCTGAGCCGCCCTGAACCACGGCTCTGCCTCTGCCTACTGTACCTGTATCTGATCCGCCCGCCTGTGTATGACCGGGCCTTTTTGGACTTGTTTGTGTCTGTACTATGGTACACCTTCCCTGTTGCTGCAGCTTCCTGCTTCCTGTACCTCCGCCTCCAGTCTGCACCTGCACCGCTGACGCATCCATGGAGACCACCAAAGTCTTTCTCAGCTCCAGCACCAGCGTTCACATCAGGCGCTTGCACGACTCTGCACCCTCGAACTCCCTGTCTGCTCTACCAGGGGTTCCGGGGTCAGAGGAGTAAGAGTAGCCTCTCCCTGCATATCGGACTCAGCCACCAGGTACGTGACAGGCGCGTTGCTCTCTAAACCCCATGATGGCTACCAGGCCACGAGTGGACACGCTGATAATCAATGGGTTGTGTTAAAAATATAACAAAATACATACAGAAGAACCCAAAATAAACTTAGACCTGCTCACAATATAAACTGTGTCAGCATCAATTCTGAAATAAAAAAGGTTTTACTCACCTGTACATAGCGATATAAGCCCAATATCTGTGCTATAGATGTGGTGGTTGCAGAGCTCTGGTCTCCAATGAAGCCCAGTATTTTTTTACGTTCCCTGCAGGAGAAATTTGGGACCATCTTTCCCGGTCCGGATAAAATCTGCAATGTGTTTTTTATCGCCTTCCTGGTTTCCGCACAGGAGTCATACAGGTGATATCCAAGAGTAATATTTGGTAACATTGTAGGGTTCTTGTTAATTTCATCAATGGCAAAAAAGAAAGTCAACAGATCCTTATAAAAGTGTGGCTGAGGACTGCAAAACAAAGCAGAAAACTGAGAAAGAAGGTTTATTTCCAGCACACTGGATTTTCAATGGGAAAGAATGTTTATAGTGGACACATCTATTTCCAGCACACTGTGGATTTTCTAAATAGAGCCCAGCAGAAGTTGTTTCCTTTCAGGCGATCTGTCTTTAATTGAAACTTCATATGCAGCCATTTTGAATGACAATTAGTGAAACAAAACTGTTATCATTCTTTGGAGACAAATAGAGCTTTCTTTTGGTGGTATTTATTCACCACTGAGTTTTTTATTTTTTGCGATATACCGTATATACTCGAGTATAAGCCGACCCGAATATAAGCCGAGGCACCTAATTTTACCACAAAAAAATGGGAAAACGTATTGACTCGAGTATAAGCGTAGGGTTTCCATCTGCATGCCTCACTGTGCCTAACTTTGCCTCACTGTGTCCATGTGCATGCCTCACTCTGTCCATGCCTCACTGTGCCCATGCCTCATTGTGTCATGCCTCACTGTGCCCATGCCTCACTGTGTGCATGCCTCACTGTGTCCATGGCTCACTGTGCCCATGCCTCACTGTGTCCATGCCTCACTGTGTCCATGCCTCACTGTGCCCATGCCTCACTGCATGCATGCCTCACTGTGTCCATGTCTCACTGTTCCCATGCCTCACTGTGCCCATGCCTCATTGTGCCCATGCCGCACTGTGCCCATGCCTCACTGTGTCAATGCCTCACTGTGCCCATGCCTCACTGTGTCCATGCCTCACTGTTCCCATGCCTCACTGTGTCCATGACTCACTGTGTCCATGCCTCACTGTGCCCATGACTCACCGTGTCCATGCCTCACTGTGCCCATGCCTCACTGTGTCCATGACTAGACTGATGTTTAACATGGGAGTCCAGAAAGAATTCCCCCCAGACACGAGACACACAGCTCTGTTCTGGTTTCAAATTCAAGACAACTTTAATGGCTAGCTCTCAAGTTTATATACAGTTTTCATGAAAGGAAACATTCCAGACATCTCGGTGCCGGGCTATAATTATCATGATCTAATCACTCCACCTGAGAAGTCACATTCCTTCATTAACAGAATTTAAACAAAACACCATCACACAATGCATTGCCCTCAAACCATATCTTTAGACAGACATTCTGTCTCCGCATACAGCTTGACAAGTTCCATTCCACACACAAAACAGTATTTAGCATACATAATGAGAGATCCTGGACCAGACTCAATTAGCATGTCAACAGTCTACACAGAGAGATGAGTCATAGAATAAACCAACACTTTGCAATCTCCTGCAATATGAGCTATCAGTAATGTCTCCTGTCCTGTAATTTAGGATATAATTTCTCAGCCACCCTATGGCCCTATCGGACATAAGGTGACCCTAGACATAAGAGTTATTAATGACGCTGGCACAGGAGTACCCCTCATCCTTCCAAAGTCTCTGTTTGTCCCGGGTCATTCCATTACAGGGGTCTAATGAATAAGTCTATGAAATGTGCAGGTACAATCCGGCTGTCTAATAGTATCAATTACTGACAGAGAATACTAACGAATAATATGCCTAAAGTGCTAGCAGTACAAAACAACAAAATAATGTCAGTTTCTTTAAAAAATATTCAATATATATGTGTAACAGCACTGGTGAACGGAGTGAACCACAACTGCGGTTAGCAAGGAATTCAATGCGATTCTCTATGCGACAACTCAGTATTAGGCCCCAGGCGTCACTCCTCGCAACAGGAGTTTGGGGGATCTATACATCATCTCTGTGTCACATAAAGAAAGGCATTGAGCTACTAAGCCTGGACGCATTACAGCATGCGATCAGAGCTTAGCGTTTAAAATATAGGTCAAGGACAATATCCCAATACACCACTACATGCAGGTGATTATCATTAAGGGACCCCAGACGTCTCCTCTCATAACAGGAGTCTGGGGGTTCTCTACATCATATCACCTTGGCATGTAGAGATGTATTAGGCCACTAGGGGAGATGCTACGAAATAGCATCAACCCCTAGCATAGAAAAGTTAGAGCGAACATGTTCATACAATTAGGACAAGGCCTAGGAGGATTTGTACTTATGTCGGGCTCGTAGTAATAGAAGTTGTAGTGACAACTGTTACTTGTATATGACAGGTACTTTAGTTGAGCAATAGTACTTGCGTATGAGAGGCAATATGGCTCAGGTAACTATAGTAGCATACTTGAGGTGCATATAGTAATTATAATAGTATTGCATATGAGAGGCAGTATAGCTCAGGTAATTAAAGTTGCAGACATGAGCAGTAATTATAGATATAGCAATAGTTACATTTGTGAGAAGCAATATAGCTCAGGTAATTAGAGTAGCATACATGAGGTAATATTGCTATAATGATTTAGAGGTAGCTGTGCCTTTTAGGTACTCCTTTGCAATGAGCATTAGCAGATTAGTATCTCCCAAAAGATATAGTTACATAGTTAGTCAGGTTGAAAAAAGACACAAGTCCATCCAGTTCAACCACAAAAAATAAAAAAACAAAATAAAAAACACAGTAAAATCCTATACACCCAACTCCATACCCACAGTTGATCCAGAGGAAGGCAAAAAACCCCAGCAGAGCATGATCCAATTTGCTACAGCAGGGGAAAAAATTCCTTCCTGATCCCCCGAGAGGCAATCGGATTTACCCTGGATCAACTTTACCTACAAATCTTAGTACTCAGTTATATTCTGTACATTTAGGAAAGAATCCAGGCCTTTCTTAAAGCAATCTACTGAGCTGGCCAGAACCACCTCTGGAGGGAGTCTGTTCCACATTTTCACAGCTCTTACTGTGAAAAAACCTTTCCGTATTTGGGGGTGAAATCTCTTTTTTACTCTAGACGTAAAGAGTGCCCCCTTGTCCTCAGTGTTGTAATATAGTAATATCCCAACGGTATTTGTAATACTTCAATTGTTATAGATGAAACATTTTGTATTAGCTCTTCCTATAGAACTACAAGTGAAGGAATGACTACTTATCCGTTTGTAGTTATCTATGAAGGAGATGGAATGTCCATGGTGTAAGGCCCTGTACACACGATCAGTCCAAGCGGATGAAAACGGACGGAAGTTCAGTTTCATCGGTTCACCGATGAAGCAGACTGATGGTCTGATGTGCCTACACACCATCAGTTCAAAAACCGATCGAGTCCAACGCAGTGACGTAAAACACAACTACGTGCTGAAAAAAATGAAGGTCAATGCTTCCAAGCATGTTTCGACTTGATTCTGAGCATGCCCGGGTTTGGAATCAATGCTTTTGCGTATTAACCATCGGTTTTGACCTATCTTAGGATCTTAGGATGCAGTACCGCATCCGCCGCTGGGGGCATTTTGCGTCGAAATGCTGCCGTGGGTATGCAAATTTGCACTTACGGAGATCCACAAAGCTTTTCAGCTTAGTTTTTTCTCCGTAAGTTTTAGTTTGCAATCGTAAAATTAGGGCTGCTTTTACAAAGTGTAAACTGTTTACACCTTGTAAAAGCAGACCCTTCTGTCCAGCGACACATTTTTTTTTTTGTTTTAAATAGTTTTTTTTCCCGCCGTATCTTTTTTTTTTCCCGACGCAACTTTATTGACCCGGCGCGATCCACAAAGCTCGGCGTAACGTAATTTCGCGCTATGCACTTTGGGAAAATGACATCACGAGCATGCGCAGTACGGCCGGCGCGGGAGCGCGCCTAATTTAAATGGGAATTGCCCCCATTTGAAGAGGAACGCCTTGCGCCGGCGGAATTTAAGTTACACAGCCTAAAATTTCTAAGTGCTTTGTGGATCGGGCACTTAGGTAGAAATTTTAAGGTAGTGTAACTTAAATGGGAAATTTTACGTTACGCTGGCTCTTTGTGGATCTGGCCCATTGCTCTTACTCTAACAATCGCGGTGATACCTCACTTGTGTGCTTTGAACACCGTTTTCATATGCGGGCGCCACTCACGTATGCGTTCGCTTCTGCGCGCGAGCTCGTCGGGACGGGGTGCTTTAAAAACATTTTTTTTTGTTTTCTTATTTATTTTTATTTATTTTATAATTTTTTACACTAAAATAAAAAAAAAATTATCACTTTTATTCCTATTACAAGGAATGTAAACATCCCTTGTAATCGAAAAAAGCATGACAGGTCCTCTTAAATATGAGATCTGGGGGTCAAAAAGACCTCAGATCTCATATTTAGACTTAAATGCAAAAAAAAATGGAAATTCTGTCTTTTAAAAAAATGACAACAAAAAAAATGTCTCTTTAAGACGCTGGGCGGGACTGACGTTTTGACGTCACTTCCGCCCAGCAATGCTATGAGGACGGGTGGGGGCCATCTTGCCCTCACTCGCGTTCTCACACAACAGGCAGCAGCACCCGATCGCCTCCGCCGCTGCCGACTGCTCCGGTAAGCGGCGGAGGGCGCAGGAGAGTGGCGGGAGGGGGGGGCCTCTCCCGCCACCGATAACAGCGATCTTGCGGCGAGTCCTCCGCGGAGACGGCCGTTATCGTTTACAGGACTGCCCACTAAAGAGATGGATATCTCGGTTGCCGTTACCGAGATATCCATCTTTAAAAACAGAATGTATATATACAGTGGGCGGGCGTTAACCGGTTAATGAAACATCTACAACGACTGAAAACCACTTTTGACATTAACATGTTAAAGCTTCTATGAGATTTTAGTGATTGGGATCACGTCTATTTTTAATATCAGGTTACGTCTGATTGCTTTCCGGTGTGTGAAGTCTAACACTGCATTGCTCTAGTTTCATCTCCTTCCATTGTATCCTCAGCATTGATCCCGGCTTTGTCTGCTTCGTCTCTGATCTCACAGTGTCTCGGGTTTGTCTTTAGGTTGCGCTGTTTGGCAAAAAAGCTTACGATCCAAATCAAATTTCGACCCTCTGTAACCCAACACCTCTACTTAAAAAGCGAAGCCGTCTGCGTACGTTTGGGACGACACCGGTCTGCTGCCGGCGTGGTCTTCACCCTACCCAGGAATCACACTGTGTGTTCAAAGACAAAGCCGGGATGAATGCCGAGGATACAATGGAAGAGCTGAAACTAGAGCAATGCCGTGTTAGACTTCACACACAGGAAAGCAATCAGACGTAACCTGATATTAAAAATAGACGTGATCCCAATCACTAAAATCTCACAGAAGCTTCAACATGTTTGATGTCAAAAGTCATTTTCTTGTCAAATTTGTTTATTGATTTTGTAAATATAAACATTGGTACAATTAAAAAAATATTGATTACATTAGATGATAGCATGAGTTGAATTTACGTAACAAATCTTCAATTACTTGTATTTACAAGCAATTGAAGACTTAAGTAAGCTATATGTTAGTTAAAGAACTAAGGTGTTACAATCAATTTAAACAATTATATAATTATGAGACAAAAAAAAATGGAACAGTGGTTACGTTGCTAAATGTTGTCCCTTCATTAAATGTAACCATATTGCTACACTTAGAGGATCCTCTCTTCTTTTTTATACTCAGTTGTGACATGACGCTACTCTTATATCAAGACATCGCTTGTATATCAAGGCAAAATGTATTAAAACATTTTGCTTGTCTTGCAAAACGCTCTCAAACCAAGGTTTTACTGTATTTTTATTTACAAGCAATTGAAGACTTAAGTGAGTTATATGTCATTTAAAGAATTAAGGTGTTACAATCAATTTTAACAATTATATAGTCAAGAGAAACAAAAAATGGAAAAGTGGTTAAACTTTTAACTTTTAGAGCGATATGTAATAAAGAAATAGTATTAATTACTACGAGGTGCAGTAACTTATAATGGGACATTAGAGCTTTACTATCTATTATTGTGTTATAATTGAACATTGTAGAAGTGAGTGTTTCGCTACCATTTTATTATATAAAAATACATAGGAAAAGGACAGGATAGAATAAGGAGAAAAGAAAAGACTAAAGGTAAAGTAAAGACAAGAAGAAAAAAGTCAGGATTAGTAGAGGTTTCCGGGAATCTCTTAGTAACAATATATATACAATGTATCTATTCGGCACTTATTCAAAACAAAGTTACATAGTTTTCCAAGGTCTTAGTAAAGAAGTGTCAAAATTAGGAGAAAAAAATGGGTCACCCAAGGATTCCATATTTTCTCAAATTTATGTATATTATCATTGGATGTCAAAAGTCGTTTTCAGTTTTCAGATCTGCAGCTTTCATTAAAATAAAGCCTGGTGATCCCGCCATGGAGGTCCTTGCTGAAGGTGTTTTAGGGTGGAAAGCTCTGTCCCCATCTCCTAATTTCTTCCTTGTGTTGTCACCCCTGCCAAAGCTTTTAATGGAAATCACAAGTGTCCCTTTCAACACACATTACCTAGGCATGGATCCATCAGGAAACCATGAGAAATGCCACGCGGCCATCTCTGGAGTGTACAGTATGTAGACATGTTTTGGTTGCAAAGGGGCTGCTGGAGATCAGACCAGGTGCAACAACAGGTGAGAAAAAAGTGAAAGAAAAAGTTGTGATTTGGAAAAAGGGTACTTACCATACTACTAATTTGAAGAGTTCTAAACATAAAAAAAAAATACTCACTTCAAGCACAACATCAAAAAAAAAGTTTTGGTAAGAGGTAGAAAATCATAGGCAATTCCCTTTACATGACTATTGACGGTGAAGACCCCTCCGATCATAACGTCTCCATCTTGATAATACTCATAGTCTTCATAAACCTTGGCTAACTCCGGCACGTAGGTTGGTGCCGGTCCTGGGTTTTCGGCGGTACAAGGTGTCGCACACAGAAGGAGCACACACAATTCTCCAATCGGTGTATGAGATGTCAGTACAAATCTACACAACACACCAGCAAGGAGATGAAGGGAGGTCACTACAACCCGGTATAACATTATCTGGGGGCACACAAGGCTACAGATCATGTCTGTCTATGGAATAAACCTGCGTCCTCTTATCTTATATAGAGTGCCGTCTAAGAGAAAGGACCCTGCATTTAGAAACAGGTGAAACGGTTATATAAACCGATTTCATTTTCTTTATTATCTGATTTTTTGTTATTTTTGAACAGCAGAAAGAGAAGAGAATAACAGACAAACATTTGTAATTGAGTATTTTTTTTAAATCTTATCAGCAGACATTAAAGTTGCACTATATTACCAAAAGTTTTGGGACAGCTGCCTTTACACACACATGAACTTTAATGGCAAGGGTTCAATATTGAGTTGACCCACCCTTTGCAGCTATAACAGCTTCTAGACATGTGCGGTTCGTTTTGTTTCCGAATTTTCGGATAATTTACGGAAAATCAAAGTGAATAATTATGCAGCAAACTTGTCCATTTTGCTGAAATTTCATTGCAACAACTCAAAATGGTCCTCAGTATTTTGTTTGGCCCCCAAGTGCTTGTATGCATGCCTGACAACATCAGGGCATGCTCTTAATGAGATGATGGATGGAGCCCTGGGGTATTTCTTCCCAGATATGGACCAGAGCATCACTGAGCTCCTGAACAGACTGAGGTGCAACCTGGCGGCACCGGTTGGACAGAAACATAATGTCCCAGAGGTGTTCTTTTGGATTTAGGTCAAGTGAGCGTGGGTGCCATTCAATGGTATAAATTTCTTCATCCTCCAGGAACTGGCTGCATGCTCTCGCCACATGAGGCCGGGCATTGTCGTGCACTAGGAGGAACCCAGGACCCACTGCACCAGCGTAGGGTCTGACAATGGGTCCAAGGATTTCATCCTGATACCTAATGGCAGTCAGGGTGCCATTGTGTAGCCTGTAGAGGTTTGTGCGTCCCTCCATGTATATGTTTCCCCAGACCATCACTGACCCACCACCAAACCGGTCATGCTGAATGATGTTAAAGGCAGCATAAAGTTCTCCGCGGCTTCTCCAGGCCCTTTCACATCTGTTACATATGCTCAGGGTGAACCTGCTCTCATCTGTGAAAAGCATGGGGCGCCAGTGGCGGATCTGCCAATTCTGATGTTCAATGGAAAATGCCATTTGAGCTCAACAGTGTCTGGAAGTGAGCACAGAGCACACTAGAGGATGTCGGGCCCTCAGGCCACCCCCATGAAGTCTGTTTCTGATTGTTTGGTCAGAGACATTCACACCAGTGGCCTACTGGAGGTCATTTTGTAGGGCTCTGGCGGTGCTCATCCTGTTCCTCCTTGCACAAAGGAGCAGACACCGGTCCTGCTGATGGGTTAAGGACCTTCTACGGCTCTGTCCAGCTCTCCAAGAGTAACTACCTGTCTTCTGGAATCTCCACCATGCTCCTGAGATTGTACTGGGAGACACGACAAACCTTCTGGCAATGCCACGTATTGATGTGCCATCCTGGAAGAGTTGGACTGCCTGTGCAACCTTTATAGGGTCCAAGTATCCCCTCATGCTACCAGTAGTGACACTTACCCTAGCCAAATGCAAAACTAGATAAAAAACAGTCACAAAAGATGAGTAGGGAAAAAAAATGTCAGACACCTCCACCTGAAAAAACATACAAGGAGAGAGGCGCCTCTGGGTGCAGTACTTAAAACAGTTTTTAAATTTAATTTAAAAAAACCACAAGTGAAAAAGCCACTCACATTTTTGTGGTCAATCGAAAACGTGTGGAAACAATTTTTCAGGAGGGTAGGTAGGTATCATCTGGTGGTGTCCTTTCCCTTTGTCCCTGGTACAGCGCTGTGGGATGCAGGGGATCTGTCCTTCTGCCGCTGGTGGTGCCGCTGCCGCTGCTCGTCCATCGGCACACACGGCTCGCAGCGCCTGCACAGGATCCCCCTGCCCACCGCCGAAAATCACAGACTCCACCAGCGGCAGAAGGACTGCATCCCACAGCGCTGTACCAGGGACAAAGGGAAAGGACACCACCAGATGATACCTACCTACCCTCCTGAAAAATTGTTTCCACACGTTTTCGATTGACCACCAAAATGTGAGTGGCTTTTTCACTTGTGGTTTTTAAAAATTAAATTTAAAAACAGTTTTAAGTACTGCACCCAGAGGCGCCTCTCTCCTTGTTTGTCTGCTAGATTGGAACATGGTTTCTGTTCCTTATTGACGGCAGCCCTGTGTGCATACTCCCATTCTAAACATACCCGCACATCCCCCATCACCACCCCAAACAGCTGGAACTTTTCACTGATTTCAACTTTTTAGACTATGCTGCCTTCGATAACAATGCTCTGATAAACTTTTTGCGCATAATCTACTTGTTACACCTGAAAAAACATTCCTGTTTTGGAGGTCGTCTCATTGTTGCCCATCTAGTGCACCTGTTGTTAATTTCAATTAACAGCAAAGCTGCTGAAAACTGATTAAAAACCCCCTCTGTATACGCCCCTCCCCCTCTGCTACTTAACTGACCAGATCAATATCCCAGGAGTTCTGATTCAAAAGTGTTCTTTTAATTTTTTTGGGCAGTGTATATAAAATGCAGCTTGTGTTTTTATTAGCATTGCTTTATTGTCTAAAAGAGAGACAGTTGTCACAAGTATTGTTCAGTGGCTGGACAATATTTAAGCAGTTTAGTTAGGCTGCAATATAAGAGGGAGAGACGAGAAAAAATAAATAATATAATAAAAACATGTCATACTTATCTGCTCTGTGAAATGATTTTGTACAGAGCAGCCCCTGACCTCTTCTTTTGGAGTACCCTGCCAGCGCTCCAGGCTCCTCCTCTTTTCACTCTCGAGCCCCCCTGTCTGCGTCTATTGGCAGAGAGCTTGGCCTCGCTCCCCGGTCACTCGGCACAACATTTGATTGACACCAATTTCTCCCGCTTCTATCAATCTGCCCAGGGAGGAGGGCGACAGCGGCGAGAGCTGCTGCTCTCATGCACATTTCTGCATCGGATTCGGCTCAGGTATAAATAAGGGGAGGCTGGGGCGAATTCTGCAGCACAGATTTTTCACCTTAATGTAAAAAGAACCACTTTAAGATTAGAATCCTACAGCTTGTCAGTCTCGGGTGTGAGGCCGGGTTGCTGAGAGGACGCCCCTTGTGGCTAAGTGCACCATACCCATGGAGATGAGACAGGGAGTGCCGTGCCCAAAGGTGCACGGATTGCCGCTGCTGCTGCAGACTGGATAGATGCTAGCAGAAGGTAACTGGGGTGCGCTGGATGTGCAGGATCAGAAGCCGTGCAGGGAAGGGTTCTGGTAAGAGGTCTGCGGGTAAATCAGGAACAGAGTTCGTAGCCAAACCAAAGGTCATACACGGGAATCAGTCCAGAGAGGTTACAGGAACAAGCCGGGTCAAACACAGAGGGTGGAGGACACAGGAGTTGTCAGCCAAGCCAGGGTCAGATACGGGGAGATAAACAGTATCACAGGTCAGGATGTAAGCCAAAGGTTCAGGATACACAGGATACAGGAGGCACAGGAGACACTGGAAGCTGATGATAATCCAGCAAGCTTGACATGTCAGTGGCAGGTTTAAATAGACCAGGGAATGCGCCTGCAATTGTCACAACGTGTGCGTGCGCCCATGCGCCGCAGTGTGTGCGCGTGTGCTCGCTGATGGCATGCGCATAGGAACATGACTGCTGCGGCCATGACGGTTACTGGCGGAGTTGCCCACACTACGGCCATTTTCCTGAAACAGCTATAAGTTGCCCTCTCCTCCTCAAATTAGGACTGCCAGAAAAATGAAAGGCAGGCATAAAAGGAGAGGTTTGGATTCTGTGTG